>NC_059467.1:53668986-53806486 GCF_905237065.1 Salmo salar | reverse complement strand
AACAAGAACATTTCCCAGGACAAATTTTGAACAGAAACACAATGGTTCATTTGATCAGTCTAAGACTTTGCACATACACTGCTGCCATCGAGTGGCGAAAATCAATATTACAGACGGGCTGGAATAGTACATTATGGCCTTTCTCTTGCATTTCAAAGATGGTACAAAAAAATACAAAAGAACGGGTGTTTTTTTCTTTGTATTATCTTTTACCAGATCTATTGTGTTATATTCTCCTACATTCCTTTCACATTTCCATAAACTTCAAAGTGTTTCCTTTGAAATGGTACCAAGAATATGCATATTCTTGCTTCAGGGCCTGAGTTACAGGCAGTTAGATTTGGGTATGTTATTATAGACAAAAAAGTTTAAAAAAAATATATTTAAAAAAAGGGGCGGATCCTTAAGAGGTTGTTAACAAGAAGACTTTGAATGTACCTGAGTTACAGTTTTGACTTAAATCGTGTTGAAAATCTCTGTACCTCAGTTGGTAGAGCATGGTGCTTGTAATGCCAAGACAATAGGTTTAATTCCCAGGACCACACACATTAAAATGTCTGCATGAATGACTAAGTCGCTTTGAATAAAAGTGTCTGATAAATGGTATATTATATATTATAGCAATGATCAACAACCAACTTGACAGAGCTTGCAGAATTTTAAAAAGAATAATGTGCCTGTAACCTGAACCATCACTTTATACATTACTGCCCCCCAGTGGCCTAACCTATGACCTGACCCATCACTTTAAACATTACTGCCCCCTAGTGGCCTAACCTATGACCTGACCCATCACTTTATACATTGCTGCCCCCCAGTGGCTTAACCTATAACCTGACCCATCACTTTATACATTACTGCCCCCAGTGGTCTAACCTGTAACTTGACCCATCACTTCATAAATTACTGCCCCCAAGTGGCCTAACCTATGACCTGACCCATCACTTTAAACATTACTGCCCCCCAGTGGCCTAACCTATAACCTGACCCATCACTTTATACATTACTGCCCCCCAGTGGCCTAACCTATAACCTGACCCATCACTTTATGCATTACTGCCCCCCAGTGGCCTAACCTATAACCTGACCCATCACTTTATACAATTACTTCCCCCCAGTGGCCTAACCAATAACCTGACCCATCACTTTATACATTACTGCCCCCCAGTGGCCTAACCTATAACCTGACCCATCACTTTATACATTACTGCCCCCCAGTGGCCTAACCTATAACCTGACCCATCACTTTATACATTACTGCCCCGACCTGACCCAAGAAGTGGCAGAAAACAAATTCTAGTCTGTAGATATTCAGAGATTCCCAAACTCGGTCCTCGGGATCCCAAGGGGTGCACATTTTGGGTTTTGCCCCCCCCACACGACACAGATGATTCAAATGATCAACGCTTGATGATTAGTTCATTATTTGAATCAGCTGTGCACCAACACTTTACATGTTGCATTTATATTTTTGTTCAGTGTGTATAAGTATGTGGACACCCCTTCTATTAGTATAGGTGTATAAGTACATAAGTAAAATTGTCTGTCCTCGGTTGCAACACTCCACTACTGAGTTCCAAACTGCCCCTGGAAGCAACATCAGCACCATAAGTGTATTTAAGTCTAGTATCTAAGCACAAGCCTTAGATCACCATACGCAATGCCAAGCATCGGGTGGAGGGGTGTAAAGCTCACCGCCATTGGACTCTGGAGCAGTGGAAATGAGTTCTCTACCATCTGGCAGCCAGACAGACGATACTGGTGACATATTAGTTTGTAGCTCACACGGTGCGGGTTCTACAGCCGATTTCATTACGATTTTGTTGTCCGGATCTTCTCGTGTAGAAAAAGGCTGCTTTTAGTTTCAGAGGAACCATGTAAGATATATATAATAGACGGAGGTTCTGAGGAAAGTCGTTTTTTTTACCAAACCTGCTTTGGTCCAGATGCGAGCGCAGTTTGGTGGGTCATGACTCGACCTTCGCCTCTCCCGAGCCCGTTGGGGAGTTGCAGCGATGAGACAAAATCATAATATCACAAAATTGGGGGGAAAACAGTAGAAAATATGAACAAACTTGCAAAGAGGAGGACTATCCGTACCAAACTTTAGACATTATTCTTCTGCCCCTGGCTGAGAATAGAGAGAAATATGGTGTCTCCTATTGCCCTGGAAGAGGTGGTCTCCACTGATAGACCATCTCTCAATCAATGTACACTACGCTTTGGTCCTATTATTCCTCAAACAATATCTATTTGGTGGAAAATGTAACTGGGAATCAAAATGGCATACCCATACTCCTATATTTCACAATAATGCTTTGCGATCTGGAGGGTGGCCTTTTGCATCCCCTCAATGGTCCAAATATGGAATCTGTACCCTTACATATATCATGGACCGTAATGCTTTGAGAACATTCCAAGATCTGAAAGACACACACACATTACCAGGCAAATCCTTTTTCTATATTTACAACTTAGGTCAGATATGCTGGCGTATGCAGTCCCTTAGGAAATGCAACTACCGAACCATCCTATGATAGGATATATAAATACATTTCCTGGGCTACTGAAATGACTGATGTTTCTATATAAACAACTCTTGGAAAGCTCATATTCTGAGCATTAAAAAAGTATGGTCCACAGATCTAAATGAATCTGAACAACCTTTAACCTGTTGGGTCTAGGGGGCAGCATTTGCACGTCTGGATAAAAAAAATGTACCCGATTTAATCTGGTTACTAATCCTACCCAGTAACTAGAATATGCATATACTTATTATATATGGATAGAAAACACTCTAAAGTTTCCAAAACTGTTTGAATGGTGTCTGTGAGTATAACAGAACTCATTTGGCAGGCAAAACCCTGAGACATTTTCTGACAGGAAGTGGATACCTGATGTGTTGTATTGACTTTAAACCTATCCCATTGAAAAACACAGGGGTTTAGGAATATTTTGGCACTTCCTATTGCTTCCACTAGATGTCACCAGCCTTTACAAAGTGTTTTGAGTCTTCTGGAGGGGAGATCTGACCGAACAAGAGCCATGGAACGGTGATGTCCCATTAGACACCTGGCGCGCTAGTTCATGTTGGGTACCCTCGTTCCAATACGTTATAAAAGAGTATGCATTCGTCCACCTTGAATATTATTCATGTTCTGGTTAAAAAAGGCCCTAATGATTTATGCTATACAACGTTTGACATGTTTGAACGAACGGAAATATATTTTTTCCCCTCGTTCATGACGAGAAGTCCGGCTGGCTTACATCATGTGCTAACGAGACGGAGATTAATGGACATAAATGATGAGCTTTTTTGAACAAAACTACATTCGTTATGGACCTGTGATACCTGGAAGTGACATCTGATGAAGAGAATCAAAGGTAATGGATTATTTACATAGTATTTTCGATTTTAGATCTCCCCAACATGACGTCTAGTCTGTATCGCAACGCGTATTTTTCTGGGCGCAGTGCTCAGATTATTGCAAAGTGTGATTTCCCAGTAAGGTTATTTTTAAATCTGGCAAGTTGATTGCGTTCAAGAGATGTAAATCTATAATTCTTTAAATGACAATATAATATTTTACCAATGTTTTCTAATTTTAATTATTTAATTTGTGACGCTGACTTGACTGCCGGTTATTGGAGGGAAACGATTTCCTCAACATCAATGCCATAGTAAAACGCTGTTTTTGGATATAAATATGAACTTGATAGAACTAAAAATGCATGCATTGTCTAACATAATGTCCTAGGAGTGTCATCTGATGGAGATTGTAAAAGGTTAGTGCATCATTTTAGCTGGTTTTATGGTTTTGGTGACCCTGTCTTTGACTTGACAAAACATTACACACAACTCTTGTAAATGTACTGTCCTAACATACTCTAAATTTATGCTTTCGCCGTAAAACCTTTTTGAAATCGTAAAACGTGGTTAGATTAAGGAGATGTTTATCTTTCAAATGGTGTAACATAGTTGTATTTTTGAAAAATTTGAATTTTGACATTTATTTGGATTCAAATTTGCCGCTCTTGAAATGCACCTGCTGTTGATGGAGTGCACCACGGGTGGCACGCTAGCGTCCCACCTAGCCCCAAGAGGTTAAACTGGAACAGAATATGGAAAAATATGACCTTGACATCCTGTAATCCGAACTATCAATTTATACATTTGAACTTTGTTCCCAGACTATTTTTAACACCAAGGAAACGTTTTAAGATGAAATTGGCGCCAACTGTTCACTGAAACCTGTAGGAAACATACTTCCCATAGAATAATGCTGTATCTTAATGTTCTCTGAACTATTTGAGAACATTTCCAATGTCAAACCAGTTGGAGAACATTCCTAGAACATTACCAAAATTTAAATGAAATGTAACCATATTTTAACTTTTAGGAAACATTCTGTTGAAGTAATAAAGTACCACTTTGTCAAGTTCCTTAAATGTGATTTGGTCAAATTTGAAATTGTGTTTTTTACTTTGGATAGAAGTAGAGACTCAGAGCTACAACATTGTATATCATACACTGCAGTTGAGGAATAATGGGAAAGTAATTCTGCTTTGAAACTTGATTAACTTGTAACCTCACTTTTGAGAAAATGACCCTTGAATATTTTGGCACACATACTGCAGAGTTCCTCTTTGTCTACACCCATTCAGCATCGTTCACACACTCTCAAGTCATAGCCCCACCTATCTCTTTAACGATTCACATCGTTAAAGATTGAGTAAACAAGGAAACAGATCATACACGTAATGTTAGGTAGCGAGCCAGCAAACTAACGTTCGCTAGCTAAAAGTACTCTTTAACTTACAATGAAAAAACTACTTTCTGACAAAATGTGAAACTTATGATATTTGAAAATGTAGCTACTCTTACCCGTATACATGGCTGAACACTTCACGGCAGACTGGAACCCCTTTAACTCCGTTGTGTTTGTACAGCTTGTTTGGCCCGCGTGTTGTCAAGTCACTCTGGTTCATACTGACCGTGTGCAGAAAGTAGTCCATCACAACTTTTTCCCACTGATCTTTCTCAATAGTGCCTGCTAAATTCAGGGCAGCAATGTTTTTTGAGAGCAGTAGAAACACTTTGGCAAGTTGATCAACTTAATAAAAAGCAGAATTACTTTCCCATAGTTCTCAAATGCAGTGTATGATCTACCATTTTGTAGCTCTGAGTCTCTACTTTCATTGTAAAACAAATACCATTTCCCATTTTGCTACATAAGACCAAATCCAGGTGGTGAGTCACCTCTGTTGTTGTTGTGGTTGTAGGGTATTCTGGCCGTACTCTACATTATCCCAACAGACATCAGCACGCTGATCAACTACTTCAGTTTTGCCGTGTGGGGTTTCTACGGTCTCACAGCTCTCGCTCTCATCGTCATGCGCTTCACCAGGAAGGAACTCAAGAGGCCCGTCAAGGTAAGACTAGACTCACAGTGTCATACATCCAAGTCCTGTATATTAATGTTTGTATTTAACCTTTATTTAACTGGGCAAGTCAGTTTAGAACAAATTCTTATTTTCAATGACAGCCTAGGAACAGTGGGTTAACTGCCTTGTTCAGGGGCAGAATGACAGATTTTTTTTACCTTGTCAGCTCGGGGGATTCTATCTAGCAACCTTTCAGTTACTGGCCCAAAGCTCTAACCAGTAGGCTACCTGCAGCCCCTCATCTCTTGGCTATTGGAAGAACATAGTTATAACTATCAGGTTGAACTCATGGATGGTCAGTCCTAACATTCATAGCTCTGTCTATACATTAGAGAGTGGTTACATTTCTCCAGCCACATCCCTCAGCTGGTTACCACAACAAATGGGGTGGTAACCGCTTTGATGTTTTTCTGAATCCTAGATTCCCTTAACCTGTTTTTAGAGCAATACTGTCCGAGATCCCTCCTGTGAGACTGACAGGTGGTTATGTTCTGGTTGTCCCCCAACAGTGTCCCATGCCCATAGCAGTGCTGGTGGTGATAGTGTCCTGCTACCTGGTCCTAGCACCTATCATAGACAAGCCAGAGCTGGAGTATCTGTACTGTACCATCTTCATCCTCAGCGGTCTGCTGCTCTACTTCCCCTTCGTACACCGCAAGTTCAGCTGGACACGCAGGGTCATGAGTGAGTAACGACCCACCGCTCAGAGATGTTGACACTTGAGGGTTGGAGAGATCCTTTATCCCAAAATGGCCCCCTATTACCTTTGTAGTGCACTAGAAGACAACACTGCCTTAATCCCAAAATGGGCCCCCTATTACCTTTGTAGTGCACTAGAATACAACACTGCCTGTGTCCCAAATAGTCCCCTATTCCCTGTGTAGTGCACTAGAAGACAACACTGTCTGTGTCCCAAATAGCCCCCTGTTCCCTGTGTATTGCACTAGAAGACAACACTGTCTGTGTCCCAAATAGCCCCCTGTTCCCTGTGTAGTGCACTAGAAGACAACACTGCCTTTATCCCAAAATGGACCCCTATTCCCTGTGTAGTGCACTAGAAGACAACACTGTTTGTGTCCCAAATAGCCCCCTGTTCCCTGTGTAGTGCACTACCCTATGGGCCCTGGTGAAAGGTAGGGCACTGTAATATAGGGGATAGGGTGCCCTTTGGGAAGCAGACACTATTATCTTCTGCAACTTCAGTCTTTTTTAATGAATCAAAATGTTTTATTCCTCAGTGAGGGTACTGGAGTTCTTCCCCTTTAGATAATTCCAGTCATTGTGGAGTTCAACTCAGAAGGTCACAGAGCCTGTAGATCATGCTGTGATTGGGCTGATGTCACCTTTATTAACCTGTCTGGGCCAGTGGGACGCTTGCGTCCCACCCTAATCAACAGCCAGTGGAATCGCGTCGCGCTAAATGCAAATAACTTAAATGCTATAACTTCAATTTCTCAAACATATGACTATTTTACACCGTTTTATAGATACACCTCTCCTGAATCGAACCACGTTGTCCGATTTCAAAAAGGCTTTACAGCAAAAGCAAAACATTAGATTATGTCAGCAGAGTACCCAGCCAGAAATAATCACACAGCCATTTTCAAAGAAACTAGCATGCATCACAAATACCCAAAACACAGCTAAATGCAGCACTAACCTTTGACAACCTTCATCAGATGACACTCCTAGGACATCATGTTACACAATACATGCATTTTTCGTTCGATAAAGTTCATATTTATATATAAAAACAGCATTTTACATCGGCGCATGACGTTCAGAAAATCTTTTCCCTCAAATGCTTCCGGTTTATTAGCGCTACAATTTACAAAATTAGTATTCGAAAACATTGTTAAAATGCAATATTGTCATTCAAAGACTTATAGATTAACATGTCTTGAATGCCATCGGTTTGCCAGATTTAAAAATAACTTTACTGGGAAATCACACTTTGCAATAAACAACGTGGTATGCCCAGAAAAAAAGTCTAGGCTATACATGTTGGAGCCAACTTGGAACGATCAACCATCAAAAATACTATTGTAAATAATACCTTACCTTTGATTATCTTTATCAGAAGGCACTTCTAGGAATCCCAGGTCCATAACAAATGTAGTTTTGTTCAAAAAAGTTAATAATTTTTGTCCCAATAGTGTTAGCGCGCTCCGAAGGCTAGTGAAAATGTACCGTGTGCGTCTGACTTGTCGTCAGGAATGAGCAAAAAGAATATATTTAAGTTCGTTCAAACATGTCAAATGTTGTATAACATAAATCTTTAGGGGCTTTTTCAACCAGGGCTTCAATAATATTCCATTGGGACGGTTGCATTGTTTTTCAAAACGTTTCGAAAAGGGAGAGTAGTCATGGGCGCCGACGTCACAATGGTAATGGCCCATCCCCTGTGATCAAGTGCCACAGCCTCTCTTTGGGTCAGTTACTACCATAGGAGACTCAAACCACTTTGTAAAGACTGGGGACATCTAATGGAAGCCATAGGAAGTGCTAAATGATTCACAACCCCCTGTGTGTTTCAATGGCAAATATTTGAAGTGATATCCACACATCAGATTTCAGTTTCCTGTCAGGATTTGTCTCAGGGTTTTGACTGCCATATGAGTTCTGTTATACTCACAGACACCATTCAAACAGTTTTAGAAACTTTAGGGTGTTTTCTATCCAAATCAAACAATTATATGCATATTCTAGTTACTGGGCAGGAGTAGTAACCAGATTAAATCGGGTACGTTTTTTATCCGGCCGTGCAAATACTGCCCCCTAGTCCTAACAGGTTAACCTTTTTATTAATAAAAGTTATTTATTACTAACCTTTAATTAGCCTGATTGGTCCAATCTGACCTTTAACCTCTCACCTCCCCTGCAGGGCCAATCACCATGTACCTCCAGCTGCTGATGGAGGTCGTTCCTCCTGAGAAAAACGAATAGAGGAAGATAATAAACAGCCTAAACTGACTGATGTGATAAAATTTATTTTTTTGTGCGTCCCAAATGGTACCCAATTCCCTGTGGTGCACTACCCTATAGGCCCTAGTCAAAAGCAGTGCACTACATAGGGAATAGGGTGCCATTTCAGACGCAGGTTTAGAAAACACAGACTGTCTCATAATGAAGGTTCTGTCTCATAATGAAGGTAATGTACTGTCACATAATGAAGGTTCTGTACTCTCTCATAATGAAGGTTCTGTACTGTCTCATAATGAAGGTCTGTCTCATAATGAAGGTAATGTACTGTCTCATAAAGAAGGTTCTGTACTGTCTCATAATGAAGGTAATGTACTGTCTCATAAAGAAGGTTCTGTACTGTCTCATAATGAAGGTCTGTCTCATAATGAAGGTAATGTACTGTCTCATAAAGAAGGTTCTGTACTGTCTCATAATCAAGAATTGCCCATCACCCAAAGGACCTCCAGCCAACTTGACATAAGTGTGGGAAGCATTGGGGTCAACATGGCCCAGCATCCCTGTGGAACGCTTTTGACACAATGCCAGTTCCTTCCCGACGCGCCGAGGCCCTTCCCGACGCAACGAGGCCCTTCCCGACGCAACGAGGCCCTTCCCGACGCGCCGATGCCCTTCCCGACGCAACGAGGCCCTTCCCGACGCGCCAATGCCCTTCCCGACGCAACGAGGCCCTTCCCGACGCGCCAAGGCCCTTCCCGACGCGCCAAGGCCCTTCCAACACGCCGAGGCCCTTCCCGACGCAACGAGGCCCTTCCCGACGCGCCGATGCCCTTCCCGACGCAACGAGGCCCTTCCCGACGCGCCAATGCCCTTCCCGACGCGCCAAGGCCCTTCCCGACGCGCCAAGGCCCTTCCCGACGCGCCGAGGCCCTTCCCGACGCAACGAGGCCCTTCCCGACGCGCCAAGGCCCTTCCCGACGCGCCGAGGCCCTTCCCGACGCGCCAAGGCCCTTCCAACACGCCGAGGCCCTTCCCGACGCAACGAGGCCCTTCCCGACGCGCCGATGCCCTTCCCGACGCAACGAGGCCCTTCCCGACGCGCCAAGGCCCTTCCCGACGCGCCGAGGCCCTTCCAGACGCGTTGAGGCTGTTCTGAGGGCAAAAGGGGGTGGTGTAACTCTATATTAGGAAGGTGTTCTTAATGTTTTGTCACTCAGTATGTCTAGCTAAAAACATGTAGTATTTGAGTTGTACAATTAAAATATATCAGCCAATTGATTCAGAAATACTGTGGATCATGGAGACACAAGCTGCACGAGCACCAGGTAGTCATGACAACGAGACGCATCTCACTAGGTGTTCCAGGTAGTCATGACAACAAGAGACACATCTCAATAGGTGTTCCAGGTAGTCATGACAACAAGAGACACATCTCAATAGGTGTTCCAGGTAGTCATGACAACAAGAGACACATCTCAATAGGTGTTCCAGGTAGTCATGACAACAAGAGACACATCTCAATAGGTGATCCAGGTAGTCATGACAACAAGAGACACATCTCAAGTCTAGGGAGGATCATTGTATTGTTGTAGACTAGTCTAGGGAGGATCATTGTATTGTATTGTTGTAGACTAGTCTAGGGAGGATCATTGTGTTGTTGTAGACTAGTCTAGGGAGGATCATTGTATTGTTGTAGACTAGTCTAGGGAGGATCATTGTATTGTTGTAGACTAGTCTAGGGAGGATCATTGTATTGTTGTAGACAAGTCTAGGGAGGATCATTGTATTGTATTGTTGTAGACAAGTCTAGGGAGGATCATTGTATTGTTGTAGACTAGTCTAGGGAGGATCATTGTATTGTAGACTAGTCTAGGGAGGATCATTGTATTGTTGTAGACTAGTCTAGGGAGGATCATTGTATTGTTGTAGACTAGTCTAGGGAGGTTCATTGTATTGTTGTAGACTAGTCTAGGGAGGATCATTGTATTGTTGTAGACTAGTCTAGGGAGGATCATTGTATTGTTGTAGACTAGTCTAGGGAGGATCATTGTGTTGTTGTAGACTAGTCTAGGAGGATCATTGTATTGTGTCTCTGCTGCCTATCAGATATTCCTCTATGTTATGGGGCTTCATGCTGATGTCATGACGTTGGCCTGTGGCTAAGGTTTATGACCCCCCCCCATAAATACCTTTCTCCCTTCCCTTCTCTCTCTGACCCTACTGAAGGACTTTTGAATAGCCTTTGTTAAATATAGAGAGTCTGGGAACATCAAACAAGTGGGGGGAAAGGAACCATATTTCGGTAATAGAACCAGTTGGAAATATACCAGGTACTTAATGAGTATGGATGTCAGTTCGGTTGTCATCTGAGACATTATGACTGATGACAGGACGACATAAACTCTACCTAGGAAATTCTACACATTCTAGTTATCAGATTCACATGGAATTGTTGTGCAATTTAAATGTTTGATATTGAAACTGTTTGTTAGGAAATTAAATGTAATTTTAGCTTCCAAATGAGAGAATTGGGTTTTCATAAGGTTAGAGCCCTGACCAATCAGTGGCCCGCCCCTGTGAAGAGACAGGGGTTATAAACTATGAAACACACCCTTCTCCCCTCGCCACTATATAAGTCAGTGATAAAATGTAACCAGCCTGTTCCGGGTACGTGAGGTCTACGTTAAAAGGACTCACATGTCAAGTACAGAACTAAGCCAACCTCAGCATGAGCTTTGGTGGCGAATGGTATGAACCTTGAACTCTTATTCACTACAGAAGTGATACTTCCTTGCCGTTGAGTTAGCAGCGGCCGCTGTAGACGTGGGCTAGGAAAGGACGGACGACGTATCCAGTCTAACACACAATGAAGATACTACAACGTATCCATTTTACCACCAGTGACATTCTTCCGAGGACAGGAAGATCTCTGTTGGCCAACACGGCCAGCATCTACGACCAACCTACCGAAGCGCAGCTCAGACTAAATATTTATTGCGTTTTCCTTTTCCAAATGGGCGGTAATTTAGAATGCATACGATAATGTATTTACGATAGCATAGCTTCTTCTCCCTTTGCAGTCTTTGTTCCTCAGTCTTCCCGCTCTTTCATTCAAGCCCAACCCCCTTTCTTTGTGTAACAAACCGCCATGCCGGTTTAGCCCACTAGGGCACATTCTCCTATAATTTCCTTGTAACCATATCTGTTTGTTATGCATTTCTGTGAATTATTTAGTTAGCAAATAAATGATTTTAAGACAATTGATTTATGGATGACTCATAGTGAAGACTGGGTTCGTGCAGATAACCAACAATTTACGATGTTTGGACTGAGACTGACGAGGTAAAGAACACATCATTAAAGGAGACTAATCGATCAGATATTATAATATCTGAAAGCTATATTAGGAAAAGTATAACTTTGTGTCACGTCCTGACCAGTATAGGGGTTATTTGTTATTGTAGTTTGGTCAGGACGTGGCAGGGGGTGTTTGTTTTATGTGGTTCAGGGTGTGTTTTGTGTATGTATTTAGGTAGAGGGGTATTTGATTTATTAGTCCGGGGTTTGTTAGAAAATATACTAACATAGAACAATGACTATGTTCATTCTAGTTTTTTGTAGTTCTATGTTTAGTTAATTGGGGTTGGACCTTCAATTGAAGGCAGCTGGTTATTGTTGACTCTGATTGAAGGTCCTATAATTAGGAGTTTGTTTTTCATGGGATTTTGTGGGAGATTGTTCTTGTTTAGCTGTCTGCCTGACGAGACTGTCAAGTTTGTTTGTTTTGTATACGTTGTTTGTGTTTTTCCTTCTTAACTAATAAAAAGAAGATGAGAATATATTTTCCTGCTGCGTTTTGGTCTAAACCCTATGACACCCGTGATAGTCGCAAGCCAACTCCCTGTGCTTATTATAGGAAGCAACTGGAGGGGAGAGAGCCGGAGTATGCGGAAGTGCGCACGATCTCGCCCATGCGCACGCACAGTCCGGTGCGAGCGATCCCAGCCCCTTGCAAGTGCCGTGCTAGAGTAGGCATCCAGCCTGGAAGGAGAATTCCTGCACAACGCATCTGGCCACCAGTGCGCCTCCTAGGCCCAGGCTACCCTACGCCTGCTCTACGCACGGCAACCATCAGGCCTCTGCACAGCCCAGTTCGCCCTGTACCAGCAGTCCGCTTGTACCAGCAGTCCGGTTGCTATTTCTATCCAGCCAGGACGGGTTGTGCAAGAGGTGCGCTCCAGAAATCCAGTACTTACCCATGGCCCGGAATATCCAGTTCCTGCTTCTCATGCTGACCCTGAGGTGCGTAGTCTGGCGTCTCCTAAACCAGCACCACGCACCAGGCTTCCAGTGGTTCAGCCCAGTCCAACTCGGCCTGTTCCTGCTCCTCGCACTAGCCCTGAGGTGCGTGTCTTCAGTCTGGCACATCCGGTACCAGCACCACGCACCAGGCTTCCAGTGCGTCAGCCCAGTCCAACTCGGCCTGTTCCTGCTCCTCGCACTAGCCTTGAGGTGCGTGTCCCCAGTCTGGTACCACCACTACCAGCCCCACGCATTAGGCTTCCACTGCGTCAGCTCAGTCCCAGTCCAGAGTGTCCGGCAACAGTACCTCGTCCAGAGTGTCCGGCAACAGTACCTCGTCCAGAGTGTCCGGCAACAGTGTCTAGTCCGGAACCGAGTGAGACGGCCTACAGTCCGGCACCGAGTGAGACGGCCTACAGTCCGGAACCGAGTGAGTCTGCCTACAGTCCAGAGCTCCTAGAGTCGCCCTACAGTCCATAGCTCCCAGAGCACAGTCCAGGGTCTTCAGTGACTGGCCTCAGGCAGAGGTATGCAGTGGGGATGGTTTGGTCCGGTAGGGGATTAAGGCCTGAGCCTAAGCCACCTCCACTGTAGGAGGTTTGGGGAGGGGAGGGGGGGGGGGTGTAGCACAGGAGCCGTCGGTGACGGCAGCCACCCTCCCTTGTCTCCCATGGAGTTTTGGGATTTATTTTTGTTTTGGGGGTTATTTTTTGGTTATTTGTGTGAGGTGCATCCGGGGTCTGCACCTTTTGGGGGGGGGGGGTACTGTCACGTCCTGACCAGTAATAGGGGTTATTTGTTACTGTAGTTTGGTCAGGATGTGGCAGAGGGTGTTTGTTTTATGTGGTTCAGTGTGTGTTTTGTGTATGTGTTTAGGTAGAGGGGTATTTGATTTATTAGTCCGGGGTTTGTTAGTCATTGTTCTATGTTAGTATATTTTCTATGTTCATTCTAGTCTTTTGTAGTTCTGTTTAGTTAATTGGGGTTGGACCTTCAATTGGAGGCAGCTGGTTATTGTTGCCTCTGATTGAGGGTCCTATAATTAGGAGTTTGTTTTTCATGGGATTTTGTGGGAGATTCTTGTTTAGCTGTTTGCCTGACGAGACTGTCCAGTTCGTTTTGTTTTGTATACGTTTGTGTTTTCCTTCTTCACCAATAAAAAAAGATGACTATACATTTTCCGGCTGCGTCTTGGTCTCTACCCTACGACACCTGTGACGCTTTGTAATCTGAATATTTTCCTTGGTGCCCCGACCTTCTAGTTGATTAACCTGTTATGGCTAGGGGGCAGTATTTTCACAGGCTGGATAAAAAACGTACCCGATTTAATCTGGTTACTACTCCTGCCCAGTAACTAGAGTATGCATATAATTATTGGCTTTGGATAGAAAACACTCCAAAGTTCTAAAACTGTTTGAATGGTGTCTGTGAGTATAACAGAACTCAAATGGCAGGTCAAAACCTGAGAGATTCCTTTACAGGAAGTGGCCTGTCTGACCATTTCTTGAACTTCTTTGCCATCTCTATCTTTTACAAAGGATCTCTGCTCTAACGTGACACTTCCTACATCTTCCATGGGCGCTCAGAGCCCGGGAAAAACCTGAATGTCGTCATCACAGCCCCAGGCTGAAACACATTATCGCCTTTCTCAAGTGGCCGATCAAGGGACTGTGGGCTTAGGCGCGTGCCCTGGCTTCCCCCCGTCTTTGTGATTTTTCCTCTGTTTGCCGAAAAGGAGATTCCCGGTCGGAATATTATCGCTTTTTTACGAGATAAATTGCATAAAAATTGATTTTAAACAGCGGTTGACATGCTTCGAAGTACGGTAATGGAATATTTAGAAATGTTTTGTCACGAATTGCGCCATGCACGCGACCCTGATATACCATTTCGGATAGTTTCTGGAACGCACGAACAAAACAGAAGATATTTGAACATAACTATGGATTATTTTGAACCAAACCAACATTTGTTATTGAAGTAGAAGTCCTGGGAGTGCATTCTGACGAAGAACAGCAAAGGTAATAACATTTTTCTTATAGTAAATCTGATTTTGGTGAAGGCTAAACTTGGTGGGTGTCTAAATAGCTAGCCCTGTGATGCCGGGCTATCTACTTAGAATATTGCAAAATGTGCTTTCATCAAAAAGCTATTTTAAAATCGGACATATCGAGTGCATAGAGGAGTTCTGTATCTATAATTCTTAAAATAATTGTTATGTTTTTTGTGAACGTTTATCGTGAGTAATTTAGTAAATTCACCGGCAGTGTTCGGTGGGAATGCTAGTCACATGCTAGTCACATGCTAATGTAAAAAGCTGTTTTTTGATATAAATATGAACTTGATTGAACAAAACATGCATGTATTGTATAACATAATGTCCTAGGGTTGTCATCTGATGAAGATCATCAAAGGTTAGTGCTGCATTTAGCTGTGGTTTGGGTTTATGTGACATTATATGCTAGCTTGAAAAATGGGTGTCTGATTATTTCTGGCTGGGTACTCTGCTGACATAATCTAATGTTTTGCTTTCGTTGAAAAGCCTTTTTGAAATCGGACAGTGTGGTTAGATTAAGGAGAGTCTTGTCTTTAAAATGGTGTAAAATAGTCATATGTTTGAGAAATTGAAGTAATAGCATTTCTAAGGTATTTGAATAACGCGCCACAGGATTCCACTGGATGTTACGTAGGTGGGGCGATTTCGTCCCACCTTCCCTAGAGAGGTTAAGTAGGCTTCTTCTAACCCATCGCTTTCTATGACCTATAATAATATGATTAAATTATATCTTTACATTAATATATATAATTTATAAATCTAAAAATGGATGTATCGACTACAGATAGACTTAAAAGGGCAATCAGAATTGTTTGCAGTTTGATCATGTGTCCATTATAGATGTATTTGTTTAATCAGCTTTAATTTAAATTGAGCAATAAAAGCCCCACTTTTATTCCGTAGGTTGGGATCCGCACCGTGCAGCTGTTGGAAGAGCACATTTTTCACTGGCTGTCCACTGGTTTCAAAAACAACGATTGATAGTCAGCTTAAACTTCTTGAATTCAACCATTATTGGGTTCAAATACACATTTAGATTTGTGAACATCCATCCATCCACAACAACCACAATCCGTAAGGCGCTAATAGCTAAATGAGAGAGCAGCAGTGTGATTCACATCAATGTGCTATGTAAATATCAGTAATAAGTGATATCCGTATCGCCGTAGACTACAACCGCCGATGTCGTCTTTTTTGGTGTGTCATCATAGTGGTCTCTGATTGGTGGACATCATTTGGTGTGTCATCATAGTGGTCTCTGATTGGTGGTCATCATTTGGTGTGTCATCATAGTGGTCTTTGATTGGTGGTCAGACTCACTCAGGTGGAACAAATTTAAACTTGCACCTTTTTTTCAGTGTTGATTTGAACGTCGTTGAGAAAACAGAAGTGTTAAAGATTTTTTTCCACAAACATCCTTTATGAATTGAAAAGTAATTGTATGTAATCTGTTACGCCCCAACCTTGTCAGAAGGGGGACTTGTCGGAAGGGGGACTTTTCGGAAGGGGGACTTGTCGGAAGGGGGACTTGTCAGAAGGGGGACTTGTCAGAAGGGGGACTTGCCGAAAGGGGGACTTGTCAGAAGGGGGACTTGTCGGAAGGGGGACTTGTCGGAAGGGGGACTTGTCGGAAGGGGGACTTGTCGGAAGGGGACTTGTCAGAAGGGGGACTTGTCGGAAGGGGACTTGTCAGAAGGGGGACTTGTTGGAAGGGGGACTTGTCGGAAGGGGGACTTGTCGGAAGGGGACTTGTCAGAAGGGGGACTTGTCGGAAGGGGACTTGTCAGAAGGGGGACTTGTCGGAAGGGGGACTTGCCGGAAGCGGGACTTGTCAGAAGGGGGACTTGTCGGAAGGGGGACTTGTCGGAAGGGGGACTTGTCGGAAGGGGACTTGTCAGAAGGGGGACTTGTCGGAAGGGGGACTTGTCAGAAGGGGGACTTGTCGGAAGGGGGACTTGTCAGAAGGGGGACTTGTCGGAAGGGGGACTTGCCGGAAGCGGGACTTGTCGGAAGGGGGACTTGTCGGAAGGGGGACTTGTCGGAAGGGGGACTTGTCAGAAGGGGGACTTGTCGGAAGGGGGACTTGTCAAATGGACCATTTTAATTAAGACAACTCAAAGGGCTGTTTTTCCACTACCTTAAGTGTTTTTAGGAATCATAGTGTAATCAATAGATAGACCGTGGTATTGGGTTTATTGAGACCATAAACATTCACAGCCACATCTGCCCTTTTAACCAATCAGCAGATGGCCACTTTACACCAATAAAGTTTAACCTTCCGCTGTGCTCATCTCATCTGTGCTTTACAGGAAGCCGGAGACCTGCTCTATAAAACCTGCAGGTCATATAAACCTATGCTTCTTCCCAAACCACACCCTATTCCTTATTGAAGTGCACTGATTTTGAGCAGGGCCTAGTAGTGCACTATGTTGGGAATAAGGCTCTGTTCAAAAAGTAGTGCACTATATAGGGAATAAGGCTCTGGTCAAAAAGTAGGGCACTATGTAGGGAATAGGGCTCTGGTTTAAAACAGTGCCCTATATAGGGAATAGGGTTCTGGTCTAAAGTAGTGCAGGGTTCCATTTGGGACACAGACATAGACTGCATAAGGGTGATGGAGGTTTTAAGTTTTTACTATGTTAAAGGAAGGTTGTACTATTACCTACAGGACAGAAAGCCACTGAAGCACCAACAGTGGCTTACTGATTAAACCAGTCCTGCAGTAAACGACAGCTCTGTTACAGTCAGTGATGTTGACAGTGGTTTTTATGGAACAAGAAAGAGGAATGAAAAGCACATTGTATTGAAGCTACTGCTACCTGAAAAGCACAGCAGTCAAATATACAACATTTTTTATTTAAAACATTGGATGAATTATTGGATGTAAAAATGAGTTTTATAGTGTAACTCCAGTAGTTTATATCCTAGTGTAACTCAAGTAGTTTATATCCTAGTGTAACTCCAGTAGTTGTATAGTGTAACTCCAGTAGTTTATATCCTAGTGTAACTCCAGTAGTTTATATCCTAGTGTAACTCCAGTAGTTTATAGTGTAACTCCAGTAGTTTATATCCTAGTGTAACTCCAGTAGTTTATATCCTAGTGTAACTCCAGTAGTTTATATCCTAGTGTAACTCCAGTAGTTTATATCCTAGTGTAACTCCAGTAGTTTATATCCTAGTGTAACTCCAGTAGTTTATATCCTAGTGTAACTCCAGTAGTTTTAGTGTAACTCCAGTAGTTTATATCCTAGTGTAACTCCAGTAACTTATATCCTAGTGTAACTCCAGTAGTTTTATAGTGTAACTCCAGTAGTTTATAGTGTAACTCCAGTAGTTTATATCCTAGTGTAACTCCAGTAGCTTATAGTGTAACTCCAGTAGTTTATATCCTAGTGTAACTCCAGTAGTTTTATAGTGTAACTCCAGTAGTTTTATAGTGTAACTCCAGTAGTTTATATCCTATTGTAACTCCAGTAGTTTATATCCTAGTGTAACTCCAGTAGTTTATATCCTAGTGTAACTCCAGTAGTTTATATCCTAGTGTAACTCCAGTAGTTTATATCCTAGTGTAACTCCAGTAGTTTATATCCTAGTGTAACTCCAGTAGTTTATATCCTAGTGTAACTCCAGTAGTTTATATCCTAGTGTAACTCCAGTAGTTTATATCCTAGTGTAACTCCAGTAGTTTATATCCTAGTGTAACTCCAGTAGATTATATCCTAGTGTAACTCCTGTAGTTTATATCCTAGTGTAACTCCAGTAGTTTATATCCTAGTGTAACTCCAGTAGTTTATATCCTAGTGTAACTCCGATCGTTTTATAGTGTAACTCCAGTAGTTTATATCCTAGTGTAACTCAAGTAGTTTAAATGTAACTCCAGTAGTTTTATAGTGTCACTCCAGTAGTTTATAGTGTAACTCCAGTAGTTTATATCCTAGTGTAACTCCAGTAGTTTATATCCTAGTGTAACTCAAGTAGTTTATATGCTAGTGTAACTCCAGTAGTTGTATAGTGTAACTCCAGTAGTTTATATCCTAGTGTAACTCCAGTAGTTTATATCCTAGTGTAACTCCAGTAGTTTATAGTGTAACTCCAGTAGTTTATATCCTAGTGTAACTCCAGTAGTTTATATCCTAGTGTAACTCCAGTAGTTTATATCCTAGTGTAACTCCAGTAGTTTATAGTGTAACTCCAGTAGTTTATATCCTAGTGTAACTCCAGTAGCTTATATCCTAGTGTAACTCCAGTAGTTTTATAGTGTAACTCCAGTAGTTTATAGTGTAACTCCAGTAGTTTATATCCTAGTGTAACTCCAGTAGCTTATAGTGTAACTCCAGTAGTTTATATCCTAGTGTAACTCCAGTAGTTTTATAGTGTAACTCCAGTAGTTTTATAGTGTAACTCCAGTAGTTTATATCCTATTGTAACTCCAGTAGTTTATATCCTATTGTAACTCCAGTAGTTTATATCCTAGTGTAACTCCAGTAGTTTATATCCTAGTGTAACTCCAGTAGTTTATATCCTAGTGTAACTCCAGTAGTTTATATCCTAGTGTAACTCCAGTAGATTATATCCTAGTGTAACTCCAGTAGTTTATATCCTAGTGTAACTCCAGTAGTTTATATCCTAGTGTAACTCCAGTAGTTTATATCTTAGTGTAACTCCAGTAGATTATATCCTAGTGTAACTCCTGTAGTTTATATCCTAGTGTAACTCCAGTAGTTTATATCCTAGTGTAACTCCGATCGTTTTATAGTGTAACTCCAGTAGTTTATATCCTAGTGTAACTCAAGTAGTTTAAATGTAACTCCAGTAGTTTTATAGTGTCACTCCAGTAGTTTATAGTGTAACTCCAGTAGTTTATATCCTAGTGTAACTCCAGTAGTTTATATCCTAGTGTAACTCCAGTAGCTTATATCCTAGTGTAACTCCAGTAGTTTATATCCCAGTGTAACTCCAGTAGTTTATAGTGTAACTCAGTTAGTTTATAGTGTAACTCCAGTAGTTTATATCCTAGTGTAACTCAAGTAGTTTAAATGTAACTCCAGTAGTTTTATAGTGTCACTCCAGTAGTTTATAGTGTAACTCCAGTAGTTTATATCCTAGTGTAACTCCAGTAGTTTATATCCTAGTGTAACTCCAGTAGTTTATATCCTAGTGTAACTCCAGTAGTTTATATCCCAGTGTAACTCCAGTAGTTTATATCCTAGTGTAACTCCAGTAGTTTATATCCTAGTGTAACTCCAGTAGTTTATATCCTAGTGTAACTCCGATCGTTTTATAGTGTAACTCCAGTAGTTTATATCCTAGTGTAACTCAAGTAGTTTATAGTGTAACTCCAGTAGTTTTATAGTGTCACTCCAGTAGTTTATAGTGTAACTCCAGTAGTTTATTTCCTAGTGTAACTCCAGTAGTTTATATCCTAGTGTAACTCCAGTAGTTGTATAGTGTAACTCCAGTAGTTTATATCCTAGTGTAACTCCAGTAGTTTATATCCTAGTGTAACTCCAGTAGTTTATAGTGTAACTCCAGTAGTTTATATCCTAGTGTAACTCCAGTAGTTTATATCCTAGTATAACTCCAGTAGTTTATATCCTAGTATAACTCCAGTAGTTTTAGTGTAACTCCAGTAGTTTATATCCTAGTGTAACTCCAGTAACTTATATCCTAGTGTAACTCCAGTAGTTTTATTAGTGTAACTCCAGTAGTTTAATCTAGTGTAACTCCAGTAGTTTATATCCTAGTGTAACTCCAGTAGTTTCTAGTGTAACTCCAGTAGTTTATATCCTAGTGTAACTCCAGTAGTTTTATAGTGTAACTCCAGTAGTTTTATAGTGTAACTCCAGTAGTTTATATCCTATTGTAACTCCAGTAGTTTATATCCTATTGTAACTCCAGTAGTTTATATCCTAGTGTAACTCCAGTAGTTTATATCCTAGTGTAACTCCAGTAGTTTATATCCTAGTGTAACTCCAGTAGTTTATATCCTAGTGTAACTCCAGTAGTTTATATCCTAGTGTAACTCCAGTAGTTTATATCCTAGTATAACTCCAGTAGTTTATATCCTAGTGTAACTCCAGTAGTTTATATCCTAGTGTAACTCCAGTAGTTTATATCCTAGTGTAACTCCAGTAGTTTATATCCTAGTGTAACTCCAGTAGTTTATATCCTAGTGTAACTCCAGTAGTTTATATCCCAGTGTAACTCCAGTAGTTTAATCCTAGTGTAACTCAGTAGTTTATCTAGTGTAACTCCAGTAGTTTATATCCTAGTGTAACTCAAGTAGTTTAAGTGTAACTCCAGTAGTTTATATTAGTGTAACTCCAGTAGTTTATAGTGTAACTCCAGTAGTTTATATCCTAGTGTAACTCCAGTAGTTTATATCCTAGTGTAACTCCAGTAGTTTATATCCTAGTGTAACTCCAGTAGTTTATAGTGTAACTCCAGTAGTTTATATCCTAGTGTAACTCCAGTAGTTTATATCCTAGTGTAACTCCAGTAGTTTTATAGTGTAACTCCAGTACTTTATATCCTAGTGTAACTCCAGTAGTTTATAGTGTAACTCCAGTAGTTTTATAGTGTAACTCCAGTACTTTATATCCTAGTGTAACTCCAGTAGTTTATATCCTAGTGTAACTCCAGTTGTTTTATATCCTAGTGTAACTCCAGTAGTTTATAGTGTAACTCCAGTAGTTTTATAGTGTAACTCCAGTAGTTTTTATCCTAGTATAACTCCAGTAGTTTATATCCTAGTATAACTCCAGTAGTTTTTAGTGTAACTCCAGTAGTTTATATCCTAGTGTAACTCCAGTAATTTATATCCTAGTGTAACTCCAGTAGTTTTATCTAGTGTAACTCCAGTAGTTTATCCTAGTGTAACTCCAGTAGTTTATATCCTAGTGTAACTCCAGTAGCTTATAGTGTAACTCAAGCAGTTTATATCCTAGTGTAACTCCAGTAGTTTATTAGTGTAACTCCAGTAGTTTATATCCTAGTGTAACTCCAGTAGTTTATATCCTAGTGTAACTCCAGTAGTTTATATCCTAGTGTAACTCCAGTAGTTTATATCCCAGTGTAACTCCAGTAGTATATATCCCAGTGTAACTCCAGTAGTTTATATCCTAGTGTAACTCCAGTAGTTTATATCCTAGTGTAACTCCAGTAGTTTATATCCTAGTGTAACTCCTGTAGTTTATATCCTAGTATAACTCCAGTAGTTTTATAGTGTAACTCCAGTACTTTATATCCTAGTGTAACTCCAGTAGTTTATATCCCAGTATAACTCCAGTAGTTTATAGTGTAACTCCAGTAGTTTATCGTGTAACTCCAATAGTTTTTATCCTATTGTAACTCCAGTAGTTTATAGAGTAACTCCAGTAGTTTATATCCTAGTGTAACTCCAGTAGTTTATATCCTAGCGTAACTCCAGTAGTTTATATCCTAGTGTAACTCCAATAGTTTTTTACTATAACTCCTGTAGTTTATTTCCTAGTGTAACTCCAGTAGTTTATAGTGTATCTCCAGTAGTTTATATCCTAGTGTTTCTCCAGTAGTTTATATCCTAGTGTAACTCCAGTAGTTTATATCCTAGTGTAACTCCAGTAGTTTATATCCTAGTGTAACTCCAGTAGTTTATATCCTAGTGTAACTCCAGTAGTTTATAGTGTAACTCCAGTAGTTTATATCCTAGTGTAACTCCAATAGTTTTATAGTATATCTCCTGTAGTTTATTTCCTAGTGTATCTCCAGTAGTTTATAGTGTATCTCCAGTAGTTTATATCCTAGTGTAACTCCAGTAGTTTATATCCTAGTGTAACTCCAGTAGTTTATATCCTAGTGTAACTCCAGTAGTATATATCCCAGTGTAACTCCAGTAGTTTATATCCTAGTGTAACTCCAGTAGTTTATATCCTAGTGTAACTCCAGTAGTTTATAGTGTAACTCCAGTAGTTTATATCCTAGTGTAACTCCTGTAGTTTATATCCTAGTATAACTCCAGTAGTTTTATAGTGTAACTCCAGTAGTTTATATCCTAGTGTAACTCCAGTAGTTTATATCCTAGTGTAACTCCAGTTGTTTTATATCCTAGTGTAACTCCAGTAGTTTATAGTGTAACTCCAGTAGTTTATAGTGTAACTCCAATAGTTTTTATCCTAGTATAACTCCAGTAGTTTATATCCTAGTATAACTCCAGTAACTTATATCCTAGTGTAACTCCAGTAGTTTTATATTGTAACTCCAGTAGTTTATAGTGTAACTCCAGTAGTTTATATCCTAGTGTAACTCCAGTAGCTTAGTGTAACTCAAGTAGTTTATATCCTAGTGTAACTCCAGTAGTTTAATAGTGTAACTCCAGTAGTTTATATCCTATTGTAACTCCAGTAGTTTATATCCTATTGTAACTCCAGTAGTTTATATCCTAGTGTAACTCCAGTAGTTTATATCCCAGTGTAACTCCAGTAGTATATATCCCAGTGTAACTCCAGTAGTTTATATCCTAGTGTAACTCCAGTAGTTTATATCCTAGTGTAACTCCAGTAGTTTATATCCTAGTATAACTCCAGTAGTTTTATAGTGTAACTCCAGTACTTTATATCCTAGTGTAACTCCAGTAGTTTATATCCTAGTGTAACTCCAGTTGTTTTATATCCTAGTGTAACTCCAGTAGTTTATAGTGTAACTCCAGTAGTTTATAGTGTAACTCCAATAGTTTTTATCCTATTGTAACTCCAGTAGTTTATAGAGTAACTCCAGTAGTTTATATCCTAGTGTAACTCCAGTAGTTTATATCCTAGCGTAACTCCAGTAGTTTATATCCTAGTGTAACTCCAGTAGTTTTATACTATAACTCCAGTAGTTTATATCCTAGTGTTTCTCCAGTAGTTTATATCCTAGTGTAACTCCAGTAGTTTATATCCTAGTGTAACTCCAGTAGTTTATATCCTAGTGTTTCTCCAGTAGTTTATATCCTAGTGTAACTCCAGTAGTTTATATCCTAGTGTAACTCCAGTAGTTTATATCCTAGTGTAACTCCAGTAGTTTATATCCTAGTGTAACTCCAGTAGATTATATCCTAGTGTAACTCCAGTAGTTTATATCCTAGTGTAACTCCAGTAGTTTATATCCTAGTGTAACTCCAGTAGTTTATATCCTAGTGTAACTCCAGTAGATTATATCCTAGTGTAACTCCTGTAGTTTATATCCTAGTGTAACTCCAGTAGTTTATATCCTAGTGTAACTCCAGTAGTTTATATCCTAGTGTAACTCCAGTAGTTTTATAGTGTAACTCCAGTAGTTTATATCCTAGTGTAACTCAAGTAGTTTATATATGTAACTCCAGTAGTTTTATCTAGTGTAACTCCAGTAGTTTATAGTGTAACTCCAGTAGTTTATATCCTAGTGTAACTCCAGTAGTTTATATCCTAGTGTAACTCCAGTAGTTTATATCCTAGTGTAACTCCAGTAGTTTATATCCTAGTGTAACTCCAGTAGCTTATATCCTAGTGTAACTCCAGTAGTTTATATCCCAGTGTAACTCCAGTAGTTTATTTAGTGTAACTCCAGTTAGTTTATCCTAGTGTAACTCCAGTAGTTTATATCCTAGTGTAACTCCAGTAGTTTATAGTGTAACTCCAGTAGTTTTATAGTGTAACTCCAGTAGTTTATAGTGTAACTCCAGTAGTTTATATCCTAGTGTAACTCCAGTAGTTTATATCCTAGTGTAACTCCAGTAGTTTATATCCTAGTGTAACTCCAGTAGTTTATAGTGTAACTCCAGTAGTTTATATCCTAGTGTAACTCCAGTAGTTTTATTAGTGTTACTCCAGTAGTTTATATCCTAGTGTAACTCCAGTAGTTTATATCCTAGTGTAACTCCAGTAGTTTTATAGTGTAACTCCAGTAGTTTATATCCTAGTGTAACTCCAGTAGTTTATATCCTAGTGTAACTCCAGTTGTTTTATATCCTAGTGTAACTCCAGTAGTTTATAGTGTAACTCCAGTAGTTTATAGTGTAACTCCAGTAGTTTTTATCCTAGTATAACTCCAGTAGTTTATATCCTAGTGTAACTCCAGTAGTTTATAGTGTAACTCCAGTAGTTTATATCCTAGTGTAACTCCAGTAGTTTATATCCTAGTGTAACTCCAGTAGTTTTATAGTGTAACTCCAGTAGTTTATAGTGTAACTCCAGTAGTTTATATCCTAGTGTAACTCCAGTAGCTTATAGTGTAACTCCAGTAGTTTATATCCTAGTGTAACTCCAGTAGTTTATATCCCAGTGTAACTCCAGTAGTTTATATCCTAGTGTAACTCCAGTAGTTTATATCCTAGTGTAACTCCAGTAGTTTATATCCTAGTGTAACTCCAGTAGTTTATATCCTAGTGTAACTCCAGTAGTTTATATCCCAGTGTAACTCCAGTAGTTTATATCCTAGTGTAACTCCAGTAGTTTATATCCTAGTGTAACTCCAGTAGTTTATAGTGTAACTCCAGTAGTTTATATCCTAGTGTAACTCCTGTAGTTTATATCCTAGTATAACTCCAGTAGTTTTATAGTGTAACTCCAGTACTTTATATCCTAGTGTAACTCCAGTAGTTTATATCCTAGTGTAACTCCAGTTGTTTTATATCCTAGTGTAACTCCAGTAGTTTATAGTGTAACTCCAGTAGTTTATAGTGTAACTCCAATAGTTTTTATCCTATTGTAACTCCAGTAGTTTATAGTGTAACTCCAGTAGTTTATATCCTAGTGTAACTCCAGTAGTTTATATCCTAGTGTAACTCCAGTAGTTTATATCCTAGTGTAACTCCAATAGTTTTATACTATAACTCCTGTAGTTTATTTCCTAGTGTAACTCCAGTAGTTTATAGTGTATCTCCAGTAGTTTATACCCTAGTGTTTCTCCAGTAGTTTATATCCTAGTGTAACTCCAGTAGTTTATATCCTAGTATAACTCCAGTAGTTTATATCCTAGTGTAACTCCAGTAGTTTATATCCTAGTGTAACTCCAGTAGTTTATATCCTAGTGTAACTCCAGTAGTTTATATCCTAGTGTAACTCCAGTAGTTTATAGTGTAACTCCAGTAGTTTATATCCTAGTGTAACTCCAGTAGCTTATATCTAGTGTAACTCCAGTAGTTTATATCCTAGTGTAACTCCAGTAGTTTATATCCTAGTGTAACTCCAGTAGTTTATATCCCAGTGTAACTCCAGTAGTTTATATCCTAGTGTAACTCCAGTAGTTTATATCCTAGTGTAACTCCAGTAGTTTATTAGTGTAACTCCAGTAGTTTATATCCTAGTGTAACTCCAGTAGTTTATATCCTAGTGTAACTCCAGTAGTTTATAGTGTAACTCCAGTAGTTTATATCCTAGTGTAACTCCAGTAGTTTATATCCTAGTGTAACTCCAGTAGTTTATATCCTAGTGTAACTCCAGTAGTTTTATAGTGTAACTCCAGTAGTTTATATTAGTGTAACTCCAGTAGTTTATATCCTAGTGTAACTCCAGTAGTTTATATCCTAGAGTAACTCCAGTAGTTTATATCCTAGTGTAACTCCAGTAGTTTATATCCTAGTGTAACTCCAGTAGTTTATAGTGTAACTCCAGTAGTTTATATCCTAGTGTAACTCCAGTAGTTTTATATCCTAGTGTAACTCCAGTAGTTTATATCCTAGTGTAACTACAGTAGTTTATAGTGTAACTCCAGTAGTTTATATCCTAGTGTAACTCCAGTAGTTTATATCCTAGTGTAACTCCAGTAGTTTATATCCTAGTGTAACTCCAGTAGTTTATATCCTAGTGTAACTCCAGTAGTTTATATCCTAGTGTAACTCCAGTAGATTATACCATAGTGTTACTCCTGTAGTTTATATCCTAGTGTAACTCCAGTAGTTTATATCCGAGTGTAACTCCAGTAGTTTATATCCTAGTGTAACTCCGATCGTTTTATAGTGTAACTCCAGTAGTTTATATCCTAGTGTAACTCCAGTAGTTTAAATGTAACTCCAGTAGTTTTATAGTGTCACTCCAGTAGTTTATAGTGTAACTCCAGTAGTTTATATCCTAGTGTAACTCCAGTAGTTTATATCCCAGTGTAACTCCAGTAGTTTATATCCCAGTGTAACTCCAGTGGTTTATATCCTAGTGTAACTCCAGTAGTTTATAGTGTAACTCCAGTAGTTTATATCCTAGTGTAACTCCTGTAGTTTATATCCTAGTGTAACTCCAGTAGTTTATATCCTAGTGTAACTCAGGTAGTTTATATCCCAGTGTAACTCCAGTAGTATATATCCCAGTGTAACTCCAGTGGTTTATATCCTAGTGTAACTCCAGTAGTTTTATAGTGTAACTCCAGTACTTTATATCCTAGTGTAACTCCAGTAGTTTATAGTGTAACTCCAGTAGTTTTATAGTGTAACTCCAGTACTTTATATCCTAGTGTAACTCCAGTAGTTTATATCCTAGTGTAACTCCAGTTGTTTTATATCCTAGTGTAACTCCAGTAGTTTATATCCTGTAACTCCAGTAGTTTATAGTGTAACTCCAATAGTTTTTATCCTATTGTAACTCCAGTAGTTTATAGTGTAACTCCAGTAGTTTATATCCTAGTGTAACTCCAGTAGTTTATATCCTAGTGTAACTCCAGTAGTTTATATCCTAGTGTAACTCCAATAGTTTTATAGTATAACTCCTGTAGTTTATTTCCTAGTGTAACTCCAGTAGTTTATAGTGTAACTCCAGTAGTTAATATCCTAGTGTAACTCCAGTAGTTTATATCCTAGTGTAACTCCAGTAGTTTATATCCTAGTGTAACTCCAGTAGTTTATATCCTAGTGTAACTCCAGTAGTTTATATCCTAGTGTAACTCCAGTAGTTTATATCCTAGTGTAACTCCAGTAGTTTATATCCTAGTGTATCTCCAGTAGTTTATATCCTAGTGTAACTCCAGTAGTTTATATCCTAGTGTAACTCCAGTAGTTTATATCCTAGTGTAACTCCAGTAGTTTATATCCTAGTGTAACTCCAGTAGTTTATATCCTAGTGTAACTCCAATAGTTTTATAGTATAACTCCTGTAGTTTATATCCTAGTGTAACTCCAGTAGTTTATTAGTGTATCTCCAGTAGTTTATATCCTAATGTTTCTCCAGTAGTTTATATCCTAGTGAAACTCCAGTAGTTTATATCCTAGTGTAACTCCAGTACTTTTATAGTGTAACTCCAGTAGTTTATAGTGTAACTCCAGTAGTTTATATCCTAGTGTAACTCCAGTAGTTTATATCCTAGAGTAACTCCAGTAGTTTATATCCTAGTGTAACTCCAGTAGTTTATATCCTAGTGTAACTCCAGTAGTTTATAGTGTAACTCCAGTAGTTTATATCCTAGTGTAACTCCAGTAGTTTATAGTGTAACTCCAGTAGTTTATATCCTAGTGTAACTCCAGTAGTTTATAGTGTAACTCCAGTAGTTTATATCCTAGTGTAACTCCAGTAGTTTATATCCTAGTGTAACTCCAGTAGTTTATATCCTAGTGTAACTCCAGTAGTTTATAGTGTAACTCCAGTAGTTTATATCCTAGTGTAACTCCAGTAGTTTATATCCTAGTATAACTCCAGTAGTTTATATCCTAGTGTAACTCCAGTAGTTTTAGTGTAACTCCAGTAGTTTATATCCTAGTGTAACTCCAGTAACTTATATCCTAGTGTAACTCCAGTAGTTTTATAGTGTAACTCCAGTAGTTTATAGTGTAACTCCAGTAGTTTATATCCTAGTGTAACTCCAGTAGTTTATAGTGTAACTCCAGTAGTTTATATCCTAGTGTAACTCCAGTAGTTTTATAGTGTAACTCCAGTAGTTTTATAGTGTAACTCCAGTAGTTTATATCCTAGTGTAACTCCAGTAGTTTATATCCTAGTGTAACTCCAGTAGTTTTATAGTGTAACTCCAGTAGTTTATATCCTAGTGTAACTCCAGTAGTTTATATCCTAGTGTAACTCCAGTAGTTTATATCCTAGTGTAACTCCAGTAGTTTATATCCTAGTGTAACTCCAGTAGTTTATATCCTAGTGTAACTCCAGTAGTTTATATCCTAGTGTAACTCCAGTAGTTTATATCCTAGTGTAACTCCGATCGTTTTATAGTGTAACTCCAGTAGTTTATATCCTAGTGTAACTCCAGTAGTTTAAATGTAACTCCAGTAGTTTTATAGTGTCACTCCAGTAGTTTATAGTGTAACTCCAGTAGTTTATATCCTAGTGTAACTCCAGTAGTTTATATCCTATTGTAACTCCAGTAGTTTATAGTGTAACTCAGTAGTTTATAGTGTAACTCCAGTAGTTTATATCCTAGTGTAACTCCAGTAGTTTATAGTGTAACTCCAGTAGTTTATATCCTAGTGTATCTCCAGTAGTTTATATCCTAGTGTAACTCCAGTAGTTTATATCCTAGTGTAACTCCAGTTCTTTTATAGTGTAACTCCAGTAGTTTATACTAGTGTAACTCCAGTAGTTTATATCCTAGTGTAACTCCAGTAGTTTATATCCTAGAGTAACTCCAGTAGTTTATATCCTAGTGTAACTCCAGTAGTTTATATCCTAGTGTAACTCCAGTAGTTTTATTAGTGTAACTCCAGTAGTTTATATCCTAGTGTAACTCCAGTAGTTTATCTAGTGTAACTCCAGTAGTTTTATAGTGTAACTCCAGTAGTTTATATCCTAGTGTAACTCCAGTAGTTTATATCCTAGTGTAACTCCAGTAGTTTATATCTAGTGTAACTCCAGTAGTTTATATCCTAGTGTAACTCCAGTAGTTTATATCCTAGTATAACTCCAGTAGTTTATATCCTAGTGTAACTCCAGTAGTTTATAGTGTAACTCCAGTAGTTTATATCCTAGTGTAACTCCAGTAGTTTATATCCTAGTGTAACTCCAGTAGTTTATATAGTGTAACTCCAGTAGTTTATATCCTAGTGTAACTCCAGTAGTTTATATCCTAGTGTAACTCCAGTAGTTTATAGTGTAACTCCAGTAGTTTATATCCTAGTGTAACTCCAGTAGTTTTATCCTAGTGTAACTCCAGTAGTTTTATCCTAGTGTAACTCCAGTAGTTTATATCCTAGTGTAACTCCAGTAGTTTATATCCTAGTGTAACTCCAGTAGTTTTATTAGTGTAACTCCAGTAGTTTATATCTAGTGTAACTCCAGTAGTTTATATCCTAGTGTAACTCCAGTAGTTTATATCCTAGTGTAACTCCAGTAGTTTATATCCTAGTGTAACTCCAGTAGTTTATATCCTAGTGTAACTCCAGTAGTTTATATCCTAGTGTAACTCCAATAGTTTTATAGTGTAACTCCAGTAGTTTATATCCTAGTGTAACTCCAGTAGTTTATAGTGTATCTCCAGTAGTTAATATCCTAGTGTTTCTCCAGTAGTTTATATCCTAGTGTAACTCCAGTAGTTTATATCCTAGTGTAACTCCAGTAGTTTATATCCTAGTGTAACTCCAGTAGTTTATATCCTAGTGTAACTCCAGTAGTTTATATCCTAGTGTAACTCCAGTAGTTTATATCCTAGTGTAACTCCAGTAGTTTATATCCTAGTGTAACTCCAGTAGTTTATATCCTAGTGTAACTCCAGTAGTTTATATCCTAGTGTAACTCCAGTAGTTTATATCCTAGTGTAACTCCAGTAGTTTATATCCTAGTGTAACTCCAATAGTTTTATAGTATAACTCCTGTAGTTTATTTCCTAGTGTAACTCCAGTAGTTTATAGTGTATCTCCAGTAGTTTATATCCTAGTGTATCTCCAGTAGTTTATATCCTAGTGTAACTCCAGTAGTTTATATCCTAGTGTAACTCCAGTAGTTTTATAGTGTAACTCCAGTAGTTTATAGTGTAACTCCAGTAGTTTATATCCTAGTGTAACTCCAGTAGTTTATATCCTAGAGTAACTCCAGTAGTTTATATCCTAGTGTAACTCCAGTAGTTTATATCCTAGTGTAACTCCAGTAGTTTATATCCTAGTGTAACTCCAGTAGTTTATATCTTAGTGTAACTCCAGTAGTTTATAGTGTAACTCCAGTAGTTTATATCCTAGTGTAACTCCAGTAGTTTATAGTGTAACTCCAGTAGTTTATATCCTAGTGTAACTCCAGTAGTTTATATCCTAGTGTAACTCCAGTAGTTTATATCCTAGTGTAACTCCAGTAGTTTATCTAGTGTAACTCCAGTAGTTTATATCCTAGTGTAACTCCAGTAGTTTATATCCTAGTGTAACTCCAGTAGTTTATATCCTAGTGTAACTCCAGTAGTTTATATCCTAGTGTAACTCCAGTAGTTTATATCCTAGTGTAACTCCAGTAGTTTATTAGTGTAACTCCAGTAGTTTTATAGTGTAACTCCAGTAGTTTATTAGTGTAACTCCAGTAGTTTATATCCTAGTGTAACTCCAGTAGTTTTATAGTGTAACTCCAGTAGTTTATATCCTAGTGTAACTCCAGTAGTTTTATTAGTGTAACTCCAGTAGTTTTATTAGTGTAACTCCAGTAGTTTATATCCTAGTGTAACTCCAGTAGTTTATATCCTAGTGTAACTCCAGTAGTTTTATAGTGTAACTCCAGTAGTTTATATCCTAGTGTAACTCCAGTAGTTTATATCCTAGTGTAACTCCAGTAGTTTATATCCTAGTGTAACTCCAGTAGTTTATATCCTAGTGTAACTCCAGTAGTTTATATCCTAGTGTAACTCCAGTAGTTTATATCCTAGTGTAACTCCAGTAGTTTATATCCTAGTGTAACTCCAGTAGTTTTATAGTGTAACTCCAGTAGTTTATATCCTAGTGTAACTCCAGTAGTTTATAGTGTAACTCCAGTAGTTTTATCTAGTGTAACTCCAGTAGTTTATATCTAGTGTAACTCCAGTAGTTTATATCCTAGTGTAACTCCAGTAGTTTATATCCTAGTGTAACTCCAGTAGTTTAATCTAGTGTAACTCCAGTAGTTTTATAGTGTAACTCCAGTAGTTTATATCCTAGTGTAACTCCGGTAGTTTATAGTGTAACTCCAGTAGTTTATATCCTAGTGTTTCTCCAGTAGTTTATATCCTAGTGTAACTCCAGTAGTTTATATCCTAGTGTAACTCCAGTACTTTTATAGTGTAACTCCAGTAGTTTATATTAGTGTAACTCCAGTAGTTTATATCCTAGTGTAACTCCAGTAGTTTATATCCTAGAGTAACTCCAGTAGTTTATATCCTAGTGTAACTCCAGTAGTTTATATCCTAGTGTAACTCCAGTAGTTTATCCTAGTGTAACTCCAGTAGTTTATATCCTAGTGTAACTCCAGTAGTTTATAGTGTAACTCCAGTAGTTTATAGTGTAACTCCAGTAGTTTATATCCTAGTGTAACTCCAGTAGTTTATATCCTAGTGTAACTCCAGTAGTTTATAGTGTAACTCCAGTAGTTTATATCCTAGTGTAACTCCAGTAGTTTATATCCTAGTGTAACTCCAGTAGTTTATATCCTAGTGTAACTCCAGTAGTTTATAGTGTAACTCCAGTAGTTTATATCCTAGTGTAACTCCAGTAGTTTATATCCTAGTGTAACTCCAGTAGTTTTATTAGTGTAACTCCAGTAGTTTAACTAGTGTAACTCCAGTAGTTTATATCCTAGTGTAACTCCAGTAGTTTATAGTGTAACTCCAGTAGTTTATATCCTAGTGTAACTCCAGTAGTTTTATATCAGTGTAACTCCAGTAGTTTATATCCTAGTGTAACTCCAGTAGTTTATATCCTAGTGTAACTCCAGTAGTTTATAGCCTAGTGTAACTCCAGTAGTTTTATCTAGTGTAACTCCAGTAGTTTTATTAGTGTAACTCCAGTAGTTTATATCCTAGTGTAACTCCAGTAGTTTATATCCTAGTGTAACTCCAGTAGTTTATATCCTAGTGTAACTCCAGTAGTTTATATCCTAGTGTAACTCCGGTAGTTTTATAGTGTAACTCCAGTAGTTTATATCCTAGTGTAACTCCAGTAGTTTATTAGTGTAACTCCAGTAGTTTTATCCTAGTGTAACTCCAGTAGTTTTATAGTGTAACTCCAGTAGTTTATATCCTAGTGTAACTCCAGTAGTTTATATCCTAGTGTAACTCCAGTAGTTTATATCCTAGTGTAACTCCAGTAGTTTTATTAGTGTAACTCCAGTAGTTTAACCTAGTGTAACTCCAGTAGTTTATATCCTAGTGTAACTCCAGTAGTTTATAGTGTAACTCCAGTAGTTTATATCCTAGTGTAACTCCAGTAGTTTATATCCTAGTGTAACTCCAGTAGTTTATATCCTAGTGTAACTCCAGTAGTTTTATTAGTGTAACTCCAGTAGTTTTATAGTGTAACTCCAGTAGTTTATATCCTAGTGTAACTCCAGTAGTTTATATCCTAGTGTAACTCCAGTAGTTTATATCCTAGTGTAACTCCAGTAGTTTTATAGTGTAACTCCAGTAGTTTATATCCTAGTGTAACTCCAGTAGTTTATACTATGTAACTCCAGTAGTTTTATAGTGTAACTCCAGTAGTTTATATCCTAGTGTAACTCCAGTAGTTTATATCCTAGTGTAACTCCAGTAGTTTATATCCCAGTGTAACTCCAGTAGTTTATATCCCAGTGTAACTCCAGTAGTTTATATCCTAGTGTAACTCCGATCGTTTTATAGTGTAACTCCAGTAGTTTATATCCTAGTGTAACTCCAGTAGTTTAAATGTAACTCCAGTAGTTTTATAGTGTCACTCCAGTAGTTTATAGTGTAACTCCAGTAGTTTATATCCTAGTGTAACTCCAGTAGTTTATATCCCAGTGTAACTCCAGTAGTATATATCCCAGTGTAACTCCAGTAGTTTATATCCTAGTGTAACTCCAGTAGTTTATAGTGTAACTCCAGTAGTTTATATCCTAGTGTAACTCCAGTAGTTTATATCCTAGTGTAACTCCAGTAGTTTATATCCTAGTGTAACTCCAGTAGTTTATATCCTAGTGTAACTCCAGTAGTTTATATCCTAGTGTAACTCCAGTAGTTTATATCCTAGTGTAACTCCAGTAGTTTTATAGTGTAACTCCAGTACTTTATATCCTAGTGTAACTCCAGTAGTTTATAGTGTAACTCCAGTAGTTTTATAGTGTAACTCCAGTACTTTATATCCTAGTGTAACTCCAGTAGTTTATATCCTAGTGTAACTCCAGTTGTTTTATATCCTAGTGTAACTCCAGTAGTTTATATTGTAACTCCAGTAGTTTATAGTGTAACTCCAATAGTTTTTATCCTATTGTAACTCCAGTAGTTTATAGTGTAACTCCAGTAGTTTATATGCTAGTGTAACTCCAGTAGTTTATATCCTAGTGTAACTCCAGTAGTTTATAGTGTATCTCCAGTAGTTAATATCCTAGTGTTTCTCCAGTAGTTTATATCCTAGTGTAACTCCAGTAGTTTATATCCTAGTATAACTCCAGTAGTTTATATCCTAGTGTAACTCCAGTAGTTTATATCCTAGTGTAACTCCAGTAGTTTATATCCTAGTGTAACTCCAGTAGTTTATATCCTAGTGTTTCTCCAGTAGTTTATATCCTAGTGTAACTCCAGTAGTTTATATCCTAGTGTAACTCCAGTAGTTTATATCCTAGTGTAACTCCAGTAGTTTATATCCTAGTGTAACTCCAGTAGTTTATATCCTAGTGTAACTCCAGTAGTTTATATCCTAGTGTAACTCCAGTAGTTTAATCCTAGTGTAACTCCAGTAGTTTATATCCTAGTGTAACTCCAGTAGTTTATATCCTAATGTAACTCCAGTAGTTTATATCCTAGTGTAACTCCAGTACTTTATATCCTAGTGTAACTCCAGTAGTTTTAAGTGTAACTCCAGTAGTTTATAGTGTAACTCCAGTAGTTTATATCCTAGTGTAACTCCAGTAGTTTATATCCTAGAGTAACTCCAGTAGTTTATATCCTAGTGTAACTCCAGTAGTTTATATCCTAGTGTAACTCCAGTAGTTTATATCCTAGTGTAACTCCAGTAGTTTATATCCTAGTGTAACTCCAGTAGTTTATAGTGTAACTCCAGTAGTTTATATCCTAGTGTAACTCCAGTAGTTTATAGTGTAACTCCAGTAGTTTATATCCTAGTGTAACTCCAGTAGTTTATATCCTAGTGTAACTCCAGTAGTTTATATCCTAGTGTAACTCCAGTAGTTTATAGTGTAACTCCAGTAGTTTATATCCTAGTGTAACTCCAGTAGTTTATATCCTAATATAACTCCAGTAGTTTATATCCTAGTGTAACTCCAGTAGTTTTAGTGTAACTCCAGTAGTTTATATCCTAGTGTAACTCCAGTAACTTATATCCTAGTGTAACTCCAGTAGTTTTATAGTGTAACTCCAGTAGTTTATAGTGTAACTCCAGTAGTTTATATCCTAGTGTAACTCCAGTAGTTTATAGTGTAACTCCAGTAGTTTATATCCTATTGTAACTCCAGTAGTTTATATCCTATTGTAACTCCAGTAGTTTATATCCTATTGTAACTCCAGTAGTTTATATCCTAATGTATCTCCAGTAGTTTATATCCTAGTGTAACTCCAGTAGTTTATATCCTAGTGTAACTCCAGTAGATTATACCATAGTGTTACTCCTGTAGTTTATATCCTAGTGTAACTCCAGTAGTTTATATCCGAGTGTAACTCCAGTAGTTTATATCCTAGTGTAACTCCGATAGTTTTATAGTGTAACTCCAGTAGTTTATATCCTAGTGTAACTCCAGTAGTTTAAATGTAACTCCAGTAGTTTTATAGTGTCACTCCAGTAGTTTATAGTGTAACTCCAGTAGTTTATATCCTAGTGTAACTCCAGTAGTTTATATCCCAGTGTAACTCCAGTAGTATATATCCCAGTGTAACTCCAGTGGTTTATATCCTAGTGTAACTCCAGTAGTTTATAGTGTAACTCCAGTAGTTTATATCCTAGTGTAACTCCAGTAGTTTATATCCTAGTGTAACTCCAGTAGTTTATATCCTAGTGTAACTCCAGTAGTTTATATCCTAGTGTAACTCCAGTAGTTTATATCCTAGTGTAACTCCAGTAGTTTATATCCTAGTGTAACTCCAGTAGTTTTATAGTGTAACTCCAGTAGTTTATATCCTAGTGTAACTCCAGTAGTTTATAGTGTAACTCCAGTAGTTTTATAGTGTAACTCCAGTAGTTTATATCCTAGTGTAACTCCAGTAGTTTATATCCTAGTGTAACTCCAGTAGTTTTATATCCTAGTGTAACTCCAGTAGTTTATATCCTAGTGTAACTCCAGTTGTTTTATAGTGTAACTCCAGTAGTTTTTATCCTATTGTAACTCCAGTAGTTTAACTAGTGTAACTCCAGTAGTTTATATCCTAGTGTAACTCCAGTAGTTTATATCCTAGTGTAACTCCAGTAGTTTAACCTAGTGTAACTCCAGTAGTTTATATCCTAGTGTAACTCCAGTAGTTTATATCCTAGTGTAACTCCAGTAGTTTATATCCTAGTATAACTCCAGTAGTTTATATCCTAGTGTAACTCCAGTAGTTTATATCCTAGTGTAACTCCAGTAGTTTATATCCTAGTGTAACTCCAGTAGTTTATATCCTAGTGTAACTCCAGTAGTTTATATCCTAGTGTAACTCCAGTAGTTTATATCCTAGTGTAACTCCAGTAGTTTATATCCTAGTGTAACTCCAGTAGTTTATATCCTAGTGTAACTCCAGTAGTTTATATCCTAGTGTAACTCCAGTAGTTTATATCCTAGTGTAACTCCAGTAGTTTATATCCTAGTGTAACTCCAGTAGTTTTATAGTGTAACTCCAGTAGTTTATATCCTAATGTATCTCCAGTAGTTTATATCCTAGTGTAACTCCAGTAGTTTATATCCTAGTGTAACTCCAGTAGCTTATAGTGTAACTCCAGTAGTTTATATCCTAGTGTAACTCCAGTAGTTTATATCCTAGTGTAACTCCAGTAGTTTATATCCTAGTGTAACTCCAGTAGTTTATATCCTAGTGTAACTCCAGTAGTTTATATCCTAGTGTAACTCCAGTAGTTTACTAGTGTAACTCCAGTAGTTTATATCCTAGTGTAACTCCAGTAGTTTAACCTAGTGTAACTCCAGTAGTTTATATCCTAGTGTAACTCCAGTAGTTTAATTAGTGTAACTCCAGTAGTTTATATCCTAGTGTAACTCCAGTAGTTTATATCCTAGTGTAACTCCAGTAGTTTATATCCTAGTGTAACTCCAGTAGTTTATAGTGTAACTCCAGTAGTTTATATCCTAGTGTAACTCCAGTAGTTTATATCCTAGTGTAACTCCAGTAGTTTATATCCTAGTGTAACTCCAGTAGTTTATAGTGTAACTCCAGTAGTTTATATCCTAGTGTAACTCCAGTAGTTTATATCCTAGTGTAACTCCAGTAGTTTTATAGTGTAACTCCAGTAGTTTTATAGTGTAACTCCAGTAGTTTATATCCTAGTGTAACTCCAGTAGTTTATAGTGTAACTCCAGTAGTTTATATCCTAGTGTAACTCCAGTAGTTTATATCCTAGTGTAACTCCAGTAGTTTATATCCTAGTGTAACTCCAGTAGTTTATATCCTAATGTATCTCCAGTAGTTTATATCCTAGTGTAACTCCAGTAGTTTATATCCTAGTGTAACTCCAGTAGATTATACCATAGTGTTACTCCTGTAGTTTATATCCTAGTGTAACTCCAGTAGTTTATATCCGAGTGTAACTCCAGTAGTTTATATCCTAGTGTAACTCCGATCGTTTTATAGTGTAACTCCAGTAGTTTATATCCTAGTGTAACTCCAGTAGTTTAAATGTAACTCCAGTAGTTTTATAGTGTCACTCCAGTAGTTTATAGTGTAACTCCAGTAGTTTATATCCTAGTGTAACTCCAGTAGTTTATATCCCAGTGTAACTCCAGTAGTATATATCCCAGTGTAACTCCAGTAGTTTATATCCTAGTGTAACTCCAGTAGTTTATAGTGTAACTCCAGTAGTTTATATCCTAGTGTAACTCCAGTAGTTTATATCCTAGTGTAACTCCAGTAGTTTATATCCTAGTGTAACTCAAGTAGTTTATATCCTAGTGTAACTCCAGTAGTTTATATCCTAGTGTAACTCCTGTAGTTTATATCCTAGTATAACTCCAGTAGTTTTATAGTGTAACTCCAGTACTTTATATCCTAGTGTAACTCCAGTAGTTTATAGTGTAACTCCAGTAGTTTTATAGTGTAACTCCAGTACTTTATATCCTAGTGTAACTCCAGTAGTTTATATCCTAGTGTAACTCCAGTAGTTTTATATCCTAGTGTAACTCCAGTAGTTTATATATGTAACTCCAGTAGTTTATAGTGTAACTCCAATAGTTTTTATCCTATTGTAACTCCAGTAGTTTATAGTGTAACTCCAGTAGTTTATATCCTAGTGTAACTCCAGTAGTTTATATCCTAGTGTAACTCCAGTAGTTTATATCCTAGTGTAACTCCAATAGTTTTATAGTATAACTCCTGTAGTTTATTTCCTAGTGTAACTCCAGTAGTTTATAGTGTATCTCCAGTAGTTTATATCCTAGTGTTTCTCCAGTAGTTTATATCCTAGTGTAACTCCAGTAGTTTATATCCTAGTATAACTCCAGTAGTTTATATCCTAGTGTAACTCCAGTAGTTTATATCCTAGTGTAACTCCAGTAGTTTATATCCTAGTGTAACTCCAGTAGTTTATATCCTAGTGTAACTCCAGTAGTTTATATCCTAGTGTAACTCCAGTAGTTTATATCCTAGTGTAACTCCAGTAGTTTATATCCTAGTGTAACTCCAGTAGTTTATATCCTAGTGTAACTCCAGTAGTTTATATCCTAGTGTAACTCCAGTAGTTTATATCCTAGTGTAACTCCAGTAGTTTATAGTGTAACTCCAGTAGTTTATATCCTAGTGTAACTCCAGTAGTTTATATCCTAGTGTAACTCCAGTAGTTTATAGTGTAACTCCAATAGTTTTATAGTGTAACTCCAGTAGTTTATATCCTAGTGTAACTCCAGTAGTTTATAGTGTAACTCCAGTAGTTTATATCCTAATGTTTCTCCAGTAGTTTATATCCTAGTGTAACTCCAGTAGTTTATATCCTAGTGTAACTCCAGTAGTTTTATAGTGTAACTCCAGTAGTTTATTAGTGTAACTCCAGTAGTTTATATCCTAGTGTAACTCCAGTAGTTTATATCCTAGAGTAACTCCAGTAGTTTATATCCTAGTGTAACTCCAGTAGTTTATATCCTAGTGTAACTCCAGTAGTTTATTAGTGTAACTCCAGTAGTTTATATCCTAGTGTAACTCCAGTAGTTTACCTAGTGTAACTCCAGTAGTTTATATCCTAGTGTAACTCCAGTAGTTTATATTAGTGTAACTCCAGTAGTTTATATCCTAGTGTAACTCCAGTAGTTTATATCCTAGTGTAAATCCAGTAGTTTATATCCTAGTGTAACTCCAGTAGTTTATAGTGTAACTCCAGTAGTTTATATCCTAGTGTAACTCCAGTAGTTTATATCCTAATATAACTCCAGTAGTTTATATCCTAGTGTAACTCCAGTAGTTTATCTAGTGTAACTCCAGTAGTTTATATCCTAGTGTAACTCCAGTAGTTTATATCCTAGTGTAACTCCAGTAGTTTTATAGTGTAACTCCAGTAGTTTATAGTGTAACTCCAGTAGTTTATATCCTAGTGTAACTCCAGTAGTTTATAGTGTAACTCCAGTAGTTTATATCCTAGTGTAACTCCAGTAGTTTTATAGTGTAACTCCAGTAGTTTTATAGTGTAACTCCAGTAGTTTATATCCTAGTGTAACTCCAGTAGTTTATATCCTAGTGTAACTCCAGTAGTTTTATAGTGTAACTCCAGTAGTTTTATTAGTGTAACTCCAGTAGTTTATATCCTATTGTAACTCCAGTAGTTTATATCCTAGTGTAACTCCAGTAGTTTATATCCTAGTGTATCTCCAGTAGTTTATATCCTAGTGTAACTCCAGTAGTTTATATCCTAGTGTAACTCCAGTAGTTTATATCCTAGTGTAACTCCAGTAGTTTATATCCTAGTGTAACTCCAGTAGTTTATATCCTAGTGTAACTCCAGTAGTTTATATCCTAGTGTAACTCCGATCGTTTTATAGTGTAACTCCAGTAGTTTATATCCTAGTGTAACTCCAGTAGTTTAAGTGTAACTCCAGTAGTTTTATAGTGTAACTCCAGTAGTTTATAGTGTAACTCCAGTAGTTTATATCCTAGTGTAACTCCAGTAGTTTATATCCTAGTGTAACTCCAGTAGTTTATTAGTGTAACTCAGTTAGTTTATAGTGTAACTCCAGTAGTTTATATCCTAGTGTAACTCCAGTAGTTTATTAGTGTAACTCCAGTAGTTTATATCCTAGTGTATCTCCAGTAGTTTATATCCTAGTGTAACTCCAGTAGTTTATATCCTAGTGTAACTCCAGTACTTTTATTAGTGTAACTCCAGTAGTTTATAGTGTAACTCCAGTAGTTTATATCCTAGTGTAACTCCAGTAGTTTATATCCTAGAGTAACTCCAGTAGTTTATATCCTAGTGTAACTCCAGTAGTTTATATCCTAGTGTAACTCCAGTAGTTTTCTAGTGTAACTCCAGTAGTTTATATCCTAGTGTAACTCCAGTAGTTTATAGTGTAACTCCAGTAGTTTTATAGTGTAACTCCAGTAGTTTATATCCTAGTGTAACTCCAGTAGTTTATATCCTAGTGTAACTCCAGTAGTTTATATCCTAGTGTAACTCCAGTAGTTTATATCCTAGTGTAACTCCAGTAGTTTATATCCTAGTGTAACTCCAGTAGTTTATATCCTAGTGTAACTCCAGTAGTTTATAGTGTAACTCCAGTAGTTTATATCCTAGTGTAACTCCAGTAGTTTATATCCTAGTTTAACTCCAGTAGTTTTATTAGTGTAACTCCAGTAGTTTATCTAGTGTAACTCCAGTAGTTTATATCCTAGTGTAACTCCAGTAGTTTAATCCTAGTGTAACTCCAGTAGTTTATATCCTAGTGTAACTCCAGTAGTTTTATAGCCTAGTGTAACTCCAGTAGTTTTATTAGTGTAACTCCAGTAGTTTATATCCTAGTGTAACTCCAGTAGTTTATATCCTAGTGTAACTCCAGTAGTTTTATCCTAGTGTAACTCCAGTAGTTTATATCCTAGTGTAACTCCAGTAGTTTATATCCTAGTGTAACTCCAGTAGTTTATATCCTAGTGTAACTCCAGTAGTTTATATCCTAGTGTAACTCCAGTAGTTTATATCCTAGTGTAACTCCAATAGTTTTATGGTATAACTCCTGTAGTTTATTTCCTAGTGTAACTCCGGTAGTTTATAGTGTAACTCCAGTAGTTTTATTAGTGTAACTCCAGTAGTTTATAGTGTAACTCCAGTAGTTTATATCCTAGTGTAACTCCAGTAGTTTATGTCCTAGTGTAACTCCAGTACTTTTATAGTGTAACTCCAGTAGTTTATAGTGTAACTCCAGTAGTTTATAGTGTAACTCCAGTAGTTTATATCCTAGTGTAACTCCAGTAGTTTATATCCTAGAGTAACTCCAGTAGTTTATATCCTAGTGTAACTCCAGTAGTTTATATCCTAGTGTAACTCCAGTAGTTTATAGTGTAACTCCAGTAGTTTATATCCTAGTGTAACTCCAGTAGTTTATAGTGTAACTCCAGTAGTTTATATCCTAGTGTAACTCCAGTAGTTTATATCCTAGTGTAACTCCAGTAGTTTATATCCTAGTGTAACTCCAGTAGTTTATATCCTAGTGTAACTCCAGTAGTTTATATCCTAGTGTAACTCCAGTAGTTTATATCTAGTGTAACTCCAGTAGTTTATATCCTAGTGTAACTCCAGTAGTTTATATCCTAGTGTAACTCCAGTAGTTTATATCCTAGTGTAACTCCAGTAGTTTATACTAGTGTAACTCCAGTAGTTTATATCCTAGTGTAACTCCAGTAGCTTATATCCTAGTGTAACTCCAGTAGTTTTATCTAGTGTAACTCCAGTAGTTTATATCCTAGTGTAACTCCAGTAGTTTATATCCTAGTGTAACTCCAGTAGTTTATATTAGTGTAACTCCAGTAGTTTATATCCTAGTGTAACTCCAGTAGTTTATATCCTAGTGTAACTCCAGTAGTTTTATAGTGTAACTCCAGTAGTTTATATCCTAGTGTAACTCCAGTAGTTTATATCCTAGTGTAACTCCAGTAGTTTATATCCTAGTGTAACTCCAGTAGTTTTATAGTGTAACTCCAGTAGTTTATAGTGTAACTCCAGTAGTTTATATCCTAGTGTAACTCCAGTAGTTTATATCCTAGAGTAACTCCAGTAGTTTATATCCTAGTGTAACTCCAGTAGTTTATATCCTAGTGTAACTCCAGTAGTTTATAGTGTAACTCCAGTAGTTTATATCTTAGTGTAACTCCAGTAGTTTATAGTGTAACTCCAGTAGTTTATATCCTAGTGTAACTACAGTAGTTTATAGTGCAACTCCAGTAGTTTATATCCTAGTGTAACTCCAGTAGTTTATATCCTAGTGTAACTCCAGTAGTTTATATCCTAGTGTAACTCCAGTAGTTTATCCTAGTGTAACTCCAGTAGTTTATATCCTAGTGTAACTCCAGTAGTTTATATCCTAGTATAACTCCAGTAGTTTATATCCTAGTGTAACTCCAGTAGTTTAACCTAGTGTAACTCCAGTAGTTTATATCCTAGTGTAACTCCAGTAGTTTATATCCTAGTGTAACTCCAGTAGTTTTATAGTGTAACTCCAGTAGTTTATCTAGTGTAACTCCAGTAGTTTATATCCTAGTGTAACTCCAGTAGTTTATAGTGTAACTCCAGTAGTTTATATCCTAGTGTAACTCCAGTAGTTTTATAGTGTAAATCCAGTAGTTTTATAGTGTAACTCCAGTAGTTTATATCCTAGTGTAACTCCAGTAGTTTATATCCTAGTGTAACTCCAGTAGTTTTATAGTGTAACTCCAGTAGTTTTATAGTGTAACTCCAGTAGTTTATATCCTATTGTAACTCCAGTAGTTTATATCCTAGTGTAACTCCAGTAGTTTATATCCTATTGTAACTCCAGTAGTTTATATCCTAGTGTAACTGCAGTAGTTTATATCCTAGTGTAACTCCAGTAGGGTTATATCCTAGTGTAACTCCAGTAGTTTATATCCTAGTGTAACTCCAGTAGTTTATATCCTAGTGTAACTCCAGTAGTTTATATCCTAGTGTAACTCCGATAGTTTTATAGTGTAACTCCAGTAGTTTATATCCTAGTGTAACTCCAGTAGTTTAATCTAGTGTAACTCCAGTAGTTTTATAGTGTAACTCCAGTAGTTTATAGTGTAACTCCAGTAGTTTATATCCTAGTGTAACTCCAGTAGTTTATATCCTAGTGTAACTCCAGTAGTTTATAGTGTAACTCAGTAGTTTATAGTGTAACTCCAGTAGTTTATATCCTAGTGTAACTCCAGTAGTTTATAGTGTAACTCCAGTAGTTTATATCCTAGTGTAACTCCAGTAGTTTATATCCTAGTGTAACTCCAGTAGTTTATATCCTAGTGTAACTCCAGTACTTTTATAGTGTAACTCCAGTAGTTTATAGTGTAACTCCAGTAGTTTATATCCTAGTGTAACTCCAGTAGTTTATATCCTAGAGTAACTCCAGTAGTTTATATCCTAGTGTAACTCCAGTAGTTTATATCCTAGTGTAACTCCAGTAGTTTATATCCTAGTGTAACTCCAGTAGTTTATATCCTAGTGTAACTCCAGTAGTTTATAGTGTAACTCCAGTAGTTTATAGTGTAACTCCAGTAGTTTATATCCTAGTGTAACTCCAGTAGTTTATATCCTAGTGTAACTCCAGTAGTTTATAGTGTAACTCCAGTAGTTTATATCCTAGTGTATCTCCAGTAGTTTATATCCTAGTGTAACTCCAGTAGTTTATATCCTAGTATAACTCCAGTAGTTTATAGTGTAACTCCAGTAGTTTATATCCTAGTGTAACTCCAGTAGTTTATATCCTAGTGTAACTCCAGTAGTTTTATAGTGTAACTCCAGTAGTTTATATCCTAGTGTAACTCCAGTAGTTTATATCCTAGTGTAACTCCAGTAGTTTTATAGTGTAACTCCAGTAGTTTATATCCTAGTGTAACTCCAGTAGTTTTATAGTGTAACTCCAGTAGTTTTATAGTGTAACTCCAGTAGTTTATATCCTAGTGTAACTCCAGTAGTTTATATCCTAGTGTAACTCCAGTAGTTTTATTAGTGTAACTCCAGTAGTTTTATTAGTGTAACTCCAGTAGTTTATATCCTAGTGTAACTCCAGTAGTTTATATCCTAGTGTAACTCCAGTAGTTTATATCCTAGTGTAACTCCGATCGTTTTATAGTGTAACTCCAGTAGTTTATATCCTAGTGTAACTCCAGTAGTTTAATAGTGTAACTCCAGTAGTTTATATCCTAGTGTAACTCCAGTAGTTTATAGTGTAACTCCAGTAGTTTATATCCTAGTGTAACTCCAGTAGTTTATGTCCTAGTGTAACTCCAGTAGTTTATATCCTAGTGTAACTCCAGTAGTTTATATCTAGTGTAACTCAGTAGTTTATAGTGTAACTCCAGTAGTTTATATCCTAGTGTAACTCCAGTAGTTTATCCTAGTGTATCTCCAGTAGTTTATATCCTAGTGTTACTCCAGTAGTTTATATCCTAGTGTAACTCCAGTAGTTTATATCCTAGTGTAACTCCAGTACTTTTATTAGTGTAACTCCAGTAGTTTATCTAGTGTAACTCCAGTAGTTTATATCCTAGTGTAACTCCAGTAGTTTATATCCTAGAGTAACTCCAGTAGTTTATATCCTAGTGTAACTCCAGTAGTTTATATCCTAGTGTAACTCCAGTAGTTTAACTAGTGTAACTCCAGTAGTTTATATCCTAGTGTAACTCCAGTAGTTTATTCTAGTGTAACTCCAGTAGTTTAATCTAGTGTAACTCCAGTAGTTTATATCCTAGTGTAACTCCAGTAGTTTATATCCTAGTGTAACTCCAGTAGTTTATATCCTAGTGTAACTCCAGTAGTTTATATCCTAGTGTAACTCCAGTAGTTTATATCCTAGTGTAACTCCAGTAGTTTATATCCTAGTGTAACTCCAGTAGTTTATATCCTAGTATAACTCCAGTAGTTTATATCCTAGTATAACTCCAGTAGTTTTAGTGTAACTCCAGTAGTTTATATCCTAGTGTAACTCCAGTAACTTATATCCTAGTGTAACTCCAGCAGTTTTATAGTGTAACTCCAGTAGTTTATAGTGTAACTCCAGTAGTTTATATCCTAGTGTAACTCCAGTAGCTTATAGTGTAACTCCAGTAGTTTATATCCTAGTGTAACTCCAGTAGTTTTATAGTGTAACTCCAGTAGTTTTATAGTGTAACTCCAGTAGTTTATATCCTAGTGTAACTCCAGTAGTTTATATCCTAGTGTAACTCCAGTAGTTTATATCCTAGTGTAACTCCAGTAGTTTATATCCTAGTGTAACTCCGATCGTTTTATAGTGTAACTCCAGTAGTTTGTATCCTAGTGTAACTCCAGTAGTTTATATCCTAGTGTAACTCCGATCGTTTTATAGTGTAACTCCAGTAGTTTGTATCCTAGTGTAACTCCAATAGTTTTATAGTATAACTCCAGTAGTTTATATCCTAGTGTAACTCCAGTAGTTTATAGTGTAACTCCAGTAGTTTATATCCTAGTGTAACTCCAGTAGTTTATATCCTAGTGTAACTCCAGTAGTTTATATCCTAGTGTAACTCCAGTAGTTTATATCCTAGTGTAACTCCAGTAGTTTATATCCTAGTGTAACTCCAGTAGTTTATATCCTAGTGTAACTCCAGTAGTTTATATCCTAGTGTAACTCCAGTAGTTTATATCCTAGTGTAACTCCAGTAGTTTATATCCTAGTGTAACTCCAGTAGTTTATATCCTAGTGTAACTCCAGTAGTTTATATCCTAGTGTAACTCCAGTAGTTTATAGTGTATCTCCAGTAGTTTATATCCTAGTGTAACTCCAGTAGTTTATATCCTAGAGTAACTCCAGTAGTTTATATCCTAGTGTAACTCCAGTAGTTTATATCCTAGTGTAACTCCAGTAGTTTATATCCTAGTGTAACTCCAGTAGTTTAATCTAGTGTAACTCCAGTAGTTTATATCCTAGTGTAACTCCAGTAGTTTACCTAGTGTAACTCCAGTAGTTTATATCCTAGTGTAACTCCAGTAGTTTATATCCTAGTGTAACTCCAGTAGTTTATATCCTAGTGTAACTCCAGTAGTTTATATCCTAGTGTAACTCCAGTAGTTTATATCCTAGTGTAACTCCGATCGTTTTATAGTGTAACTCCAGTAGTTTATATCCTAGTGTAACTCCAGTAGTTTAAATGTAACTCCAGTAGTTTTATAGTGTCACTCCAGTAGTTTATAGTGTAACTCCAGTAGTTTATATCCTAGTGTAACTCCAGTAGTTTATATCCCAGTGTAACTCCAGTAGTATATATCCCAGTGTAACTCCAGTGGTTTATATCCTAGTGTAACTCCAGTAGTTTATAGTGTAACTCCAGTAGTTTATATCCTAGTGTAACTCCTGTAGTTTATATCCTAGTGTAACTCCAGTAGTTTATATCCTAGTGTAACTCAGGTAGTTTATATCCCAGTGTAACTCCAGTAGTATATATCCCAGTGTAACTCCAGTGGTTTATATCCTAGTGTAACTCCAGTAGTTTTTTAGTGTAACTCCAGTACTTTATATCCTAGTGTAACTCCAGTAGTTTATAGTGTAACTCCAGTAGTTTTATAGTGTAACTCCAGTACTTTATATCCTAGTGTAACTCCAGTAGTTTATATCCTAGTGTAACTCCAGTTGTTTTATATCCTAGTGTAACTCCAGTAGTTTATATTGTAACTCCAGTAGTTTATAGTGTAACTCCAATAGTTTTTATCCTATTGTAACTCCAGTAGTTTATAGTGTAACTCCAGTAGTTTATATCCTAGTGTAACTCCAGTAGTTTATATCCTAGTGTAACTCCAGTAGTTTATATCCTAGTGTAACTCCAATAGTTTTATAGCATAACTCCTGTAGTTTATTTCCTAGTGTAACTCCAGTAGTTTATAGTGTATCTCCAGTAGTTAATATCCTAGTGTTTCTCCAGTAGTTTATATCCTAGTGTAACTCCAGTAGTTTATATCCTAGTGTAACTCCAGTAGTTTATATCCTAGTGTAACTCCAGTAGTTTATATCCTAGTGTAACTCCAGTAGTTTATATCCTAGTGTAACTCCAGTAGTTTATATCCTAGTGTTTCTCCAGTAGTTTATATCCTAGTGTAACTCCAGTAGTTTATATCCTAGTGTATCTCCAGTAGTTTATATCCTAGTGTAACTCCAGTAGTTTATATCCTAGTGTAACTCCAGTAGTTTATATCCTAGTGTAACTCCAGTAGTTTATATCCTAGTGTAACTCCAGTAGTTTATATCCTAGTGTAACTCCAGTAGTTTATAGTGTATCTCCAGTAGTTTATATCCTAATGTTTCTCCAGTAGTTTATATCCTAGTGTAACTCCAGTAGTTTATATCCTAGTGTAACTCCAGTACTTTTATAGTGTAACTCCAGTAGTTTATAGTGTAACTCCAGTAGTTTATATCCTAGTGTAACTCCAGTAGTTTATATCCTAGAGTAACTCCAGTAGTTTATATCCTAGTGTAACTCCAGTAGTTTATATCCTAGTGTAACTCCAGTAGTTTATATCCTAGTGTAACTCCAGTAGTTTATATCCTAGTGTAACTCCAGTAGTTTATAGTGTAACTCCAGTAGTTTATATCCTAGTGTAACTCCAGTAGTTTATAGTGTAACTCCAGTAGTTTATATCCTAGTGTAACTCCAGTAGTTTATATCCTAGTGTAAATCCAGTAGTTTATATCCTAGTGTAACTCCAGTAGTTTATAGTGTAACTCCAGTAGTTTATATCCTAGTGTAACTCCAGTAGTTTATATCCTAGTATAACTCCAGTAGTTTATATCCTAGTGTAACTCCAGTAGTTTTAGTGTAACTCCAGTAGTTTATATCCTAGTGTAACTCCAGTAATTTATATCCTAGTGTAACTCCAGTAGTTTATATCCTAGTGTAACTCCAGTAGTTTATAGTGTAACTCCAGTAGTTTATATCCTAGTGTAACTCCAGTAGCTTATAGTGTATCTCCAGTAGTTTATATCCTAGTGTAACTCCAGTAGTTTTATAGTGTAACTCCAGTAGTTTTATAGTGTAACTCCAGTAGTTTATATCCTAGTGTAACTCCAGTAGTTTATATCCTAGTGTAACTCCAGTAGTTTTATAGTGTAACTCCAGTAGTTTTATAGTGTAACTCCAGTAGTTTATATCCTATTGTAACTCCAGTAGTTTATATCCTAGTGTAACTCCAGTAGTTTATATCCTAGTGTATCTCCAGTAGTTTATATCCTAGTGTAACTCCAGTAGTTTATATCCTAGTGTAACTCCAGTAGGTTTATATCCTAGTGTAACTCCAGTAGTTTATATCCTAGTGTAACTCCAGTAGTTTATATCCTAGTGTAACTCCAGTAGTTTATATCCTAGTGTAACTCCGATCGTTTTATAGTGTAACTCCAGTAGTTTATATCCTAGTGTAACTCCAGTAGTTTAAATGTAACTCCAGTATTTTTATAGTGTAACTCCAGTAGTTTATAGTGTAACTCCAGTAGTTTATATCCTAGTGTAACTCCAGTAGTTTATATCCTATTGTAACTCCAGTAGTTTATAGTGTAACTCAGTTAGTTTATAGTGTAACTCCTGTAGTTTATTTCCTAGTGTAACTCCAGTAGTTTATAGTGTATCTCCAGTAGTTTATATCCTAGTGTTTCTCCAGTAGTTTATATCCTAGTGTAACTCCAGTAGTTTATATCCTAGTGTAACTCCAGTACTTTTATAGTGTAACTCCAGTAGTTTATAGTGTAACTCCAGTAGTTTATATCCTAGTGTAACTCCAGTAGTTTATATCCTAGAGTAACTCCAGTAGTTTATATCCTAGTGTAACTCCAGTAGTTTATATCCTAGTGTAACTCCAGTAGTTTATAGTGTAACTCCAGTAGTTTATATCCTAGTGTAACTCCAGTAGTTTATAGTGTAACTCCAGTAGTTTATAGTGTAACTCCAGTAGTTTATATCCTAGTGTAACTCCAGTAGTTTATATCCTAGTGTAACTCCAGTAGTTTATATCCTAGTGTAACTCCAGTAGTTTATATCCTAGTGTAACTCCAGTAGTTTATAGTGTAACTCCAGTAGTTTATATCCTAGTGTAACTCCAGTAGTTTATATCCTAGTGTAACTCCAGTAGTTTATATCCTAGTGTAACTCCAGTAGTTTTAGTGTAACTCCAGTAGTTTATATCCTAGTGTAACTCCAGTAACTTATATCCTAGTGTAACTCCAGTAGTTTTATAGTGTAACTCCAGTAGTTTATAGTGTAACTCCAGTAGTTTATATCCTAGTGTAACTCCAGTAGCTTATAGTGTAACTCCAGTAGTTTATATCCTAGTGTAACTCCAGTAGTTTTATAGTGTAACTCCAGTAGTTTTATAGTGTAACTCCAGTAGTTTATATCCTAGTGTAACTCCAGTAGTTTATATCCTAGTGTAACTCCAGTAGTTTTATAGTGTAACTCCAGTAGTTTTATAGTGTAACTCCAGTAGTTTATATCCTAGTGTAACTCCAGTAGTTTATATCCTAGTGTAACTCCAGTAGTTTATATCCTAGTGTAACTCCAGTAGTTTATATCCTAGTGTAACTCCGATAGTTTTATAGTGTAACTCCAGTAGTTTATATCCTAGTGTAACTCCAGTAGTTTATATTAATGTAACTCCAGTAGTTTTATTAGTGTAACTCCAGTAGTTTATAGTGTAACTCCAGTAGTTTATATCCTAGTGTAACTCCAGTAGTTTATGTCCTAGTGTAACTCCAGTAGTTTATATCCTAGTGTAACTCCAGTAGTTTATATCCTAGTGTAACTCCAGTAGTTTTATAGTGTAACTCCAGTAGTTTATAGTGTAACTCCAGTAGTTTATATCCTAGTGTAACTCCAGTAGTTTATAGTGTAACTCCAGTAGTTTATATCCTAGTGTAACTCCAGTAGTTTTATAGTGTAACTCCAGTAGTTTTATAGTGTAACTCCAGTAGTTTATATCCTAGTGTAACTCCAGTAGTTTATATCCTAGTGTAACTCCAGTAGTTTTATAGTGTAACTCCAGTAGTTTTATAGTGTAACTCCAGTAGTTTATATCCTATTGTAACTCCAGTAGTTTATATCCTATTGTAACTCCAGTAGTTTATATCCTAGTGTAACTCCAGTAGTTTATATCCTAGTGTAACTCCAGTAGTTTATATCCTAGTGTAACTCCAGTAGTTTATATCCTAGTGTAACTCCAGTAGTTTATATCCTAGTGTAACTCCAGTAGTTTATATCCTAGTGTAACTCCGATCGTTTTATAGTGTAACTCCAGTAGTTTATATCCTAGTGTAACTCCAGTAGTTTAAATGTAACTCCAGTAGTTTTATAGTGTCACTCCAGTAGTTTATAGTGTAACTCCAGTAGTTTATATCCTAGTGTAACTCCAGTAGTTTATATCCTAGTGTAACTCCAGTAGTTTATATCCTAGTGTAACTCCAGTAGTTTATATCCTAGTGTAACTCCAGTAGTTTATAGTGTAACTCCAGTAGTTTATATCCTAGTGTAACTCCAGTAGTTTAATCTAGTGTAACTCCAGTAGTTTATACTAGTGTAACTCCAGTAGTTTATATCCTAGTGTAACTCCAGTAGTTTATATCCTAGTGTAACTCCAGTAGTTTTATCTAGTGTAACTCCAGTAGTTTATAGTGTAACTCCAGTAGTTTATATCCTAGTGTAACTCCAGTAGTTTATATCCTAGTGTATACAGTAGTTTATATCCTAGTGTATCTCCAGTAGTTTATATCCTAGTGTAACTCCAGTAGTTTATATCCTAGTGTAACTCCAGTAACTTATATCCTAGTGTAACTCCAGTAGTTTTATAGTGTAACTCCAGTAGTTTATAGTGTAACTCCAGTAGTTTATATCCTAGTGTAACTCCAGTAGCTTATAGTGTAACTCCAGTAGTTTATATCCTAGTGTAACTCCAGTAGTTTTATAGTGTAACTCCAGTAGTTTTATAGTGTAACTCCAGTAGTTTATATCCTAGTGTAACTCCAGTAGTTTATATCCTAGTGTAACTCCAGTAGTTTTATAGTGTAACTCCAGTAGTTTTATAGTGTAACTCCAGTAGTTTATATCCTATTGTAACTCCAGTAGTTTATATCCTATTGTAACTCCAGTAGTTTATATCCTAGTGTAACTCCAGTAGTTTATATCCTAGTGTATCTCCAGTAGTTTATATCCTAGTGTAACTCCAGTAGGTTTATATCCTAGTGTAACTCCAGTAGTTTATATCCTAGTGTAACTCCAGTAGTTTATATCCTAGTGTAACTCCAGTAGTTTATATCCTAGTGTAACTCCGATCGTTTTATAGTGTAACTCCAGTAGTTTATATCCTAGTGTAACTCCAGTAGTTTAAATGTAACTCCAGTAGTTTTATAGTGTAACTCCAGTAGTTTATTAGTGTAACTCCAGTAGTTTATATCCTAGTGTAACTCCAGTAGTTTATATCCTATTGTAACTCCAGTAGTTTATAGTGTAACTCAGTTAGTTTATAGTGTAACTCCTGTAGTTTATTTCCTAGTGTAACTCCAGTAGTTTATAGTGTATCTCCATTAGTTTATATCCTAGTGTTTCTCCAGTAGTTTATATCCTAGTGTAACTCCAGTAGTTTATATCCTAGTGTAACTCCAGTACTTTTATTAGTGTAACTCCAGTAGTTTATTAGTGTAACTCCAGTAGTTTATATCCTAGTGTAACTCCAGTAGTTTATATCCTAGAGTAACTCCAGTAGTTTATATCCTAGTGTAACTCCAGTAGTTTATATCCTAGTGTAACTCCAGTAGTTTATAGTGTAACTCCAGTAGTTTATATCCTAGTGTAACTCCAGTAGATTATAGTGTAACTCCAGTAGTTTATAGTGTAACTCCAGTAGTTTATATCCTAGTGTAACTCCAGTAGTTTATATCCTAGTGTAACTCCAGTAGTTTATATTAGTGTAACTCCAGTAGTTTAATTAGTGTAACTCCAGTAGTGTATATCCTAGTGTAACTCCAGCAGTTTATGTCCTAGTGTATATAGTAGTGTATATCCTAGTGTAACTCCAGCAGTTTATGTCCTAGTGTAACTCCAGTAGTTTATATCCTAGTGTAACTCCAGTAACTTATATCCTAGTGTAACTCCAGTAGTTTTATAGTGTAACTCCAGTAGTTTATAGTGTAACTCCAGTAGTTTATATCCTAGTGTAACTCCAGTAGCTTATAGTGTATCTCCAGTAGTTTATATCCTAGTGTAACTCCAGTAGTTTTATAGTGTAACTCCAGTAGTTTTATAGTGTAACTCCAGTAGTTTATATCCTAGTGTAACTCCAGTAGATTATATCCTAGTGTAACTCCAGTAGTTTTATAGTGTAACTCCAGTAGTTTTATAGTGTAACTCCAGTAGTTTATATCCTATTGTAACTCCAGTAGTTTATATCCTAGTGTAACTCCAGTAGTTTATATCCTAGTGTATCTCCAGTAGTTTATATCCTAGTGTAACTCCAGTAGTTTATATCCTAGTGTAACTCCAGTAGGTTTATATCCTAGTGTAACTCCAGTAGTTTATATCCTAGTGTAACTCCAGTAGTTTATATCCTAGTGTAACTCCAGTAGTTTATATCCTAGTGTAACTCCAGTAGTTTATATCCTAGTGTAACTCCAGTAGTTTATATCCTAGTGTAACTCCAGTAGTTTATATCCTAGTGTAACTCCAGTAGTTTATATCCTAGTGTAACTCCAGTTCTTTTATAGTGTAACTCCAGTAGTTTATTAGTGTAACTCCAGTAGTTTACTAGTGTAACTCCTGTAGTTTATTTCCTAGTGTAACTCCAGTAGTTTATAGTGTATCTCCAGTAGTTTATATCCTAGTGTATCTCCAGTAGTTTATATCCTAGTGTAACTCCAGTAGTTTATATCCTAGTGTAACTCCAGTACTTTTATAGTGTAACTCCAGTAGTTTATAGTGTAACTCCAGTAGTTTATATCCTAGTGTAACTCCAGTAGTTTATATCCTAGAGTAACTCCAGTAGTTTATATCCTAGTGTAACTCCAGTGGTTTATATCCTAGTGTAACTCCAGTAGTTTATTAGTGTAACTCCAGTAGTTTATATCCTAGTGTAACTCCAGTAGTTTATAGTGTAACTCCAGTAGTTTATACTAGTGTAACTCCAGTAGTTTATATCCTAGTGTAACTCCAGTAGTTTATATCCTAGTGTAACTCCAGTAGTTTATATCCTAGTGTAACTCCAGTAGTTTATATCCTAGTGTAACTCCAGTAGTTTATAGTGTAACTCCAGTAGTTTATATCCTAGTGTAACTCCAGTAGTTTATATCCTAGTGTAACTCCAGTAGTTTATATCCTAGTGTAACTCCAGTAGTTTACCTAGTGTAACTCCAGTAGTTTATATCCTAGTGTAACTCCAGTAGTTTTATAGTGTAACTCCAGTAGTTTATAGTGTAACTCCAGTAGTTTATATCCTAGTGTAACTCCAGTAGCTTATTAGTGTAACTCCAGTAGTTTATATCCTAGTGTAACTCCAGTAGTTTTATTAGTGTAACTCCAGTAGTTTTATAGTGTAACTCCAGTAGTTTATATCCTAGTGTAACTCCAGTAGTTTATATCCTAGTGTAACTCCAGTAGTTTTATTAGTGTAACTCCAGTAGTTTTATTAGTGTAACTCCAGTAGTTTATATCCTAGTGTAACTCCAGTAGTTTATATCCTAGTGTAACTCCAGTAGTTTATATCCTAGTGTAACTCCAGTAGTTTATATCCTAGTGTAACTCCGATAGTTTTATAGTGTAACTCCAGTAGTTTATATCCTAGTGTAACTCCAGTAGTTTAAATGTAACTCCAGTAGTTTTATAGTGTAACTCCAGTAGTTTATAGTGTAACTCCAGTAGTTTATATCCTAGTGTAACTCCAGTAGTTTATGTCCTAGTGTAACTCCAGTAGTTTATATCCTATTGTAACTCCAGTAGTTTATTAGTGTAACTCAGTAGTTTATAGTGTAACTCCAGTAGTTTATATCCTAGTGTAACTCCAGTAGTTTATTTAGTGTATCTCCAGTAGTTTATATCCTAGTGTTTCTCCAGTAGTTTATATCCTAGTGTAACTCCAGTAGTTTATATCCTAGTGTAACTCCAGTACTTTTATAGTGTAACTCCAGTAGTTTATAGTGTAACTCCAGTAGTTTATATCCTAGTGTAACTCCAGTAGTTTATATCCTAGAGTAACTCCAGTAGTTTATATCCTAGTGTCACTCCAGTAGTTTATATCCTAGTGTAACTCCAGTAGTTTATAGTGTAACTCCAGTAGTTTATATCCTAGTGTAACTCCAGTAGTTTATATCCTAGTGTAACTCCAGTAGTTTATATCCTAGTGTAACTCCAGTTCTTTTATAGTGTAACTCCAGTAGTTTATAGTGTAACTCCAGTAGTTTATATCCTAGTGTAACTCCAGTAGTTTATATCCTAGAGTAACTCCAGTAGTTTATATCCTAGTGTAACTCCAGTAGTTTATATCCTAGTGTAACTCCAGTAGTTTATAGTGTAACTCCAGTAGTTTATATCCTAGTGTAACTCCAGTAGTTTATAGTGTAACTCCAGTAGTTTATAGTGTAACTCCAGTAGTTTATATCCTAGTGTAACTCCAGTAGTTTATATCCTAGTGTAACTCCAGTAGTTTATATCCTAGTGTAACTCCAGTAGTTTATATCCTAGTGTAACTCCAGTAGTTTATAGTGTAACTCCAGTAGTTTATATCCTAGTGTAACTCCAGTAGTTTATATCCTAGTATAACTCCAGTAGTTTATATCCTAGTATAACTCCAGTAGTTTTAGTGTAACTCCAGTAGTTTATATCCTAGTGTAACTCCAGTAACTTATATCCTAGTGTAACTCCAGTAGTTTTATAGTGTAACTCCAGTAGTTTATATCCTAGTGTAACTCCAGTAGTTTATATCCTAGTGTAACTCCAGTAGCTTATAGTGTAACTCCAGTAGTTTATATCCTAGTGTAACTCCAGTAGTTTTATAGTGTAACTCCAGTAGTTTTATAGTGTAACTCCAGTAGTTTATATCCTAGTGTAACTCCAGTAGTTTATATCCTAGTGTAACTCCAGTAGTTTTATAGTGTAACTCCAGTAGTTTTATAGTGTAACTCCAGTAGTTTATATCCTAGTGTAACTCCAGTAGTTTATATCCTAGTGTAACTCCAGTAGTTTATATCCTAGTGTAACTCCAGTAGTTTATATCCTAGTGTAACTCCGGTAGTTTTATAGTGTAACTCCAGTAGTTTATATCCTAGTGTAACTCCAGTAGTTTAAATGTAACTCCAGTAGTTTTATAGTGTAACTCCAGTAGTTTAATAGTGTAACTCCAGTAGTTTATATCCTAGTGTAACTCCAGTAGTTTATATCCTAGTGTAACTCCAGTAGTTTATATCCTAGTGTAACTCCAGTAGTTTATATCCTAGTGTAACTCCAGTAGTTTTATCTAGTGTAACTCCAGTAGTTTAACCTAGTGTAACTCCAGTAGTTTATATCCTAGTGTAACTCCAGTAGCTTATAGTGTAACTCCAGTAGTTTATATCCTAGTGTAACTCCAGTAGTTTTATAGTGTAACTCCAGTAGTTTTACTAGTGTAACTCCAGTAGTTTATATCCTAGTGTAACTCCAGTAGTTTATATCCTAGTGTAACTCCAGTAGTTTTATAGTGTAACTCCAGTAGTTTTATAGTGTAACTCCAGTAGTTTATATCCTAGTGTAACTCCAGTAGTTTATATCCTAGTGTAACTCCAGTAGTTTATATCCTAGTGTATCTCCAGTAGTTTATATCCTAGTGTAACTCCAGTAGTTTATATCCTAGTGTAACTCCAGTAGGGTTATATCCTAGTGTAACTCCAGTAGTTTATATCCTAGTGTAACTCCAGTAGTTTATATCCTAGTGTAACTCCAGTAGTTTATATCCTAGTGTAACTCCGATCGTTTTATAGTGTAACTCCAGTAGTTTATATCCTAGTGTAACTCCAGTAGTTTAAATGTAACTCCAGTAGTTTTATAGTGTCACTCCAGTAGTTTATAGTGTAACTCCAGTAGTTTATATCCTAGTGTAACTCCAGTAGTTTATATCCTAGAGTAACTCCAGTAGTTTATATCCTAGTGTAACTCCAGTAGTTTATATCCTAGTGTAACTCCAGTAGTTTATAGTGTAACTCCAGTAGTTTATATCCTAGTGTAACTCCAGTAGTTTATAGTGTAACTCCAGTAGTTTATAGTGTAACTCCAGTAGTTTATATCCTAGTGTAACTCCAGTAGTTTATATCCTAGTGTAACTCCAGTAGTTTTATAGTGTAACTCCAGTAGTTTATAGTGTAACTCCAGTAGTGTATATCCTAGTGTAACTCCAGCAGTTTATGTCCTAGTGTATATAGTAGTGTATATCCTAGTGTAACTCCAGCAGTTTATGTCCTAGTGTAACTCCAGTAGTTTATATCCTAGTGTAACTCCAGTAACTTATATCCTAGTGTAACTCCAGTAGTTTTATCCTAGTGTAACTCCAGTAGTTTATAGTGTAACTCCAGTAGTTTATATCCTAGTGTAACTCCAGTAGCTTATAGTGTAACTCCAGTAGTTTATATCCTAGTGTAACTCCAGTAGTTTTATAGTGTAACTCCAGTAGTTTTATAGTGTAACTCCAGTAGTTTATATCCTAGTGTAACTCCAGTAGTTTATATCCTAGTGTAACTCCAGTAGTTTTATAGTGTAACTCCAGTAGTTTTATAGTGTAACTCCAGTAGTTTATATCCTATTGTAACTCCAGTAGTTTATATCCTAGTGTAACTCCAGTAGTTTATATCCTAGTGTATCTCCAGTAGTTTATATCCTAGTGTAACTCCAGTAGTTTATATCCTAGTGTAACTCCAGTAGGGTTATATCCTAGTGTAACTCCTGTAGTTTATATCCTAGTGTAACTCCAGTAGTTTATATCCTAGTGTAACTCCAGTAGTTTATATCCTAGTGTAACTCCGATCGTTTTATAGTGTAACTCCAGTAGTTTATATCCTAGTGTAACTCCAGTAGTTTAAATGTAACTCCAGTAGTTTTATAGTGTCACTCCAGTAGTTTATAGTGTAACTCCAGTAGTTTATATCCTAGTGTAACTCCAGTAGTTTATATCCTATTGTAACTCCAGTAGTTTATAGTGTAACTCAGTTAGTTTATAGTGTAACTCCTGTAGTTTATTTCCTAGTGTAACTCCAGTAGTTTATAGTGTATCTCCAGTAGTTTATATCCTAGTGTTTCTCCAGTAGTTTATATCCTAGTGTAACTCCAGTAGTTTATATCCTAGTGTAACTCCAGTTCTTTTATAGTGTAACTCCAGTAGTTTATAGTGTAACTCCAGTAGTTTATATCCTAGTGTAACTCCAGTAGTTTATATCCTAGAGTAACTCCAGTAGTTTATATCCTAGTGTAACTCCAGTGGTTTATATCCTAGTGTATCTCCAGTAGTTTATAGTGTAACTCCAGTAGTTTATATCCTAGTGTAACTCCAGTAGATTATAGTGTAACTCCAGTAGTTTATAGTGTAACTCCAGTAGTTTATATCCTAGTGTAACTCCAGTAGTTTATATCCTAGTGTAACTCCAGTAGTTTTATAGTGTAACTCCAGTAGTTTATAGTGTAACTCCAGTAGTTTATATCCTAGTGTAACTCCAGCAGTTTATGTCCTAGTGTATATAGTAGTGTATATCCTAGTGTAACTCCAGTAGTTTATTAGTGTAACTCCAGTAGTTTATATCCTAGTGTAACTCCAGTAACTTATATCCTAGTGTAACTCCAGTAGTTTTATAGTGTAACTCCAGTAGTTTATAGTGTAACTCCAGTAGTTTATATCCTAGTGTAACTCCAGTAGCTTATAGTGTAACTCCAGTAGTTTATATCCTAGTGTAACTCCAGTAGTTTTATAGTGTAACTCCAGTAGTTTTATAGTGTAACTCCAGTAGTTTATATCCTAGTGTAACTCCAGTAGTTTATATCCTAGTGTAACTCCAGTAGTTTTATAGTGTAACTCCAGTAGTTTTATAGTGTAACTCCAGTAGTTTATATCCTAGTGTAACTCCAGTAGTTTATATCCTAGTGTAACTCCAGTAGTTTATATCCTAGTGTATCTCCAGTAGTTTATATCCTAGTGTAACTCCAGTAGTTTATATCCTAGTGTAACTCCAGTAGGGTTATATCCTAGTGTAACTCCTGTAGTTTATATCCTAGTGTAACTCCAGTAGTTTATAGTGTATCTCCAGTAGTTTATATCCTAGTGTAACTCCAGTAGTTTATATCCTAGTGTAACTCCAGTTCTTTTATAGTGTAACTCCAGTAGTTTATAGTGTAACTCCAGTAGTTTATAGTGTAACTCCTGTAGTTTATTTCCTAGTGTAACTCCAGTAGTTTATAGTGTATCTCCAGTAGTTTATATCCTAGTGTTTCTCCAGTAGTTTATATCCTAGTGTAACTCCAGTAGTTTATATCCTAGTGTAACTCCAGTACTTTTATAGTGTAACTCCAGTAGTTTATAGTGTAACTCCAGTAGTTTATATCCTAGTGTAACTCCAGTAGTTTATATCCTAGAGTAACTCCAGTAGTTTATATCCTAGTGTAACTCCAGTGGTTTATATCCTAGTGTAACTCCAGTAGTTTATAGTGTAACTCCAGTAGTTTATATCCTAGTGTAACTCCAGTAGTTTATAGTGTAACTCCAGTAGTTTATAGTGTAACTCCAGTAGTTTATATCCTAGTGTAACTCCAGTAGTTTATATCCTAGTGTAACTCCAGTAGTTTATATCCTAGTGTAACTCCAGTAGTTTATATCCTAGTGTAACTCCAGTAGTTTATAGTGTAACTCCAGTAGTTTATATCCTAGTGTAACTCCAGTAGTTTATATCCTAGTGTAACTCCAGTAGTTTATATCCTAGTATAACTCCAGTAGTTTTAGTGTAACTCCAGTAGTTTATATCCTAGTGTAACTCCAGTAGTTTTATAGTGTAACTCCAGTAGTTTATAGTGTAACTCCAGTAGTTTATATCCTAGTGTAACTCCAGTAGCTTATAGTGTAACTCCAGTAGTTTATATCCTAGTGTAACTCCAGTAGTTTTATAGTGTAACTCCAGTAGTTTTATAGTGTAACTCCAGTAGTTTATATCCTAGTGTAACTCCAGTAGTTTATATCCTAGTGTAACTCCAGTAGTTTTATAGTGTAACTCCAGTAGTTTTATAGTGTAACTCCAGTAGTTTATATCCTAGTGTAACTCCAGTAGTTTATATCCTAGTGTAACTCCAGTAGTTTATATCCTAGTGTAACTCCAGTAGTTTATATCCTAGTGTAACTCCGATCGTTTTATAGTGTAACTCCAGTAGTTTATATCCTAGTGTAACTCCAGTAGTTTAAATGTAACTCCAGTAGTTTTATAGTGTCACTCCAGTAGTTTATAGTGTAACTCCAGTAGTTTATATCCTAGTGTAACTCCAGCAGTTTATGTCCTAGTGTAACTCCAGTAGTTTATATCCTATTGTAACTCCAGTAGTTTATAGTGTAACTCAGTTAGTTTATAGTGTAACTCCTGTAGTTTATTTCCTAGTGTAACTCCTGTAGTTTATAGTGTATCTCCAGTAGTTTATATCCTAGTGTTTCTCCAGTAGTTTATATCCTAGTGTAACTCCAGTAGTTTATATCCTAGTGTAACTCCAGTACTTTTATAGTGTAACTCCAGTAGTTTATAGTGTAACTCCAGTAGTTTATATCCTAGTGTAACTCCAGTAGTTTATATCCTAGAGTAACTCCAGTAGTTTATATCCTAGTGTAACTCCAGTAGTTTATATCCTAGTGTAACTCCAGTAGTTTATAGTGTAACTCCAGTAGTTTATATCCTAGTGTAACTCCAGTAGTTTATAGTGTAACTCCAGTAGTTTATATCCTAGTGTAACTCCAGTAGTTTATATCCTAGTGTAACTCCAGTAGTTTATATCTAGTGTAACTCCAGTAGTTTATATCCTAGTGTAACTCCAGTAGTTTATATTAGTGTAACTCCAGTAGTTTATATCCTAGTGTAACTCCAGTAGTTTATAGTGTAACTCCAGTAGTTTATATCCTAGTGTAACTCCAGTAACTTATATCCTAGTGTAACTCCAGCAGTTTTATAGTGTAACTCCAGTAGTTTATAGTGTAACTCCAGTAGTTTATATCCTAGTGTAACTCCAGTAGCTTATAGTGTAACTCCAGTAGTTTATATCCTAGTGTAACTCCAGTAGTTTTATAGTGTAACTCCAGTAGTTTTATAGTGTAACTCCAGTAGTTTATATCCTAGTGTAACTCCAGTAGTTTATATCCTAGTGTAACTCCAGTAGTTTATATCCTAGTGTAACTCCAGTAGTTTATATCCTAGTGTAACTCCGATCGTTTTATAGTGTAACTCCAGTAGTTTGTATCCTAGTGTAACTCCAGTAGTTTATATCCTAGTGTAACTCCTGTAGTTTATATCCTAGTGTAACTCCAGTAGTTTATATCCTAGTGTAACTCCAGTAGTTTATATCCTAGTGTTTCTCCAGTAGTTTATATCCTAGTGTAACTCCAGTAGTTTATATCCTATTGTATCTCCAGTAGTTTATATCCTAGTGTTTCTCCAGTAGTTTATATCCTAGTGTAACTCCAGTAGTTTATATCCTAGTGTAACTCCAGTAGTTTATATCCTAGTGTAACTCCAGTAGTTTATATCCTAGTGTAACTCCAGTAGTTTATATCCTAGTGTAACTCCAGTAGTTTATAGTGTATCTCCAGTAGTTTATATCCTAGTGTTTCTCCAGTAGTTTATATCCTAGTGTAACTCCAGTAGTTTATATCCTAGTGTAACTCCAGTACTTTTATAGTGTAACTCCAGTAGTTTATAGTGTAACTCCAGTAGTTTATATCCTAGAGTAACTCCAGTAGTTTATATCCTAGAGTAACTCCAGTAGTTTATATCCTAGTGTAACTCCAGTAGTTTATATCCTAGTGTAACTGCAGTAGTTTATAGTGTAACTCCAGTAGTTTATATCCTAGTGTAACTCCAGTAGTTTATAGTGTAACTCCAGTAGTTTATATCCTAGTGTAACTCCAGTAGTTTATAGTGTAACTCCAGTAGTTTATATCCTAGTGTAACTCCAGTAGTTTATATCCTAGTGTGTCTCCAGTAGTTTATATCCTAGTGTAACTCCAGTAGTTTATAGTGTAACTCCAGTAGTTTATAGTGTAACTCCAGTAGTTTATATCCTAGTGTAACTCCAGTAGTTTATATCCTAGTGTAACTCCAGTAGTTTATATCCTAGTGTAACTCCAGTAGTTTATATCCTAGTGTAACTCCAGTAGTTTATAGTGTAACTCCAGTAGTTTATATCCTAGTGTAACTCCAGTAGTTTATATCCTAGTGTAACTCCAGTAGTTTATATCCTAGTGTAACTCCAGTAGTTTTAGTGTAACTCCAGTAGTTTATATCCTAGTGTAACTCCAGTAACTTATATCCTAGTGTAACTCCAGCAGTTTTATAGTGTAACTCCAGTAGTTTATAGTGTAACTCCAGTAGTTTATATCCTAGTGTAACTCCAGTAGCTTATAGTGTAACTCCAGTAGTTTATATCCTAGTGTAACTCCAGTAGTTTTATAGTGTAACTCCAGTAGTTTTATAGTGTAACTCCAGTAGTTTATATCCTAGTGTAACTCCAGTAGTTTATATCCTAGTGTAACTCCAGTAGTTTATATCCTAGTGTAACTCCAGTAGTTTATATCCTAGTGTAACTCCGATCGTTTTATAGTGTAACTCCAGTAGTTTGTATCCTAGTGTAACTCCAGTAGTTTATATCCTAGTGTAACTCCTGTAGTTTATATCCTAGTGTTTCTCCAGTAGTTTATATCCTAGTGTAACTCCAGTAGTTTACATCCTAGTGTTTCTCCAGTAGTTTATATCCTAGTGTAACTCCAGTAGTTTATATCCTAGTGTATCTCCAGTAGTTTATATCCTAGTGTAACTCCAGTAGTTTATATCCTAGTGTAACTCCAGTAGTTTATATCCTAGTGTAACTCCAGTAGTTTATATCCTATTGTAACTCCAGTAGTTTATATCCTAGTGTAACTCCAATAGTTTTATAGTATAACTCCTGTAGTTTATTTCCTAGTGTAACTCCAGTAGTTTATATCCTAGTGTAACTCCAGTAGTTTATAGTGTAACTCCAGTAGTTTATATCCTAGTGTAACTCCAGTAGTTTATATCCTAGTGTAACTCCAGTAGTTTATATCCTAGTATAACTCCAGTAGTTTTAGTGTAACTCCAGTAGTTTATATCCTAGTGTAACTCCAGTAACTTATATCCTAGTGTAACTCCAGCAGTTTTATAGTGTAACTCCAGTAGTTTATAGTGTAACTCCAGTAGTTTATATCCTAGTGTAACTCCAGTAGCTTATAGTGTAACTCCAGTAGTTTATATCCTAGTGTAACTCCAGTAGTTTTATAGTGTAACTCCAGTAGTTTTATAGTGTAACTCCAGTAGTTTATATCCTAGTGTAACTCCAGTAGTTTATATCCTAGTGTAACTCCAGTAGTTTATATCCTAGTGTAACTCCAGTAGTTTATATCCTAGTGTAACTCCGATCGTTTTATAGTGTAACTCCAGTAGTTTGTATCCTAGTGTAACTCCAGTAGTTTATATCCTAGTGTAACTCCAGTAGTTTATATCCTAGTGTATCTCCAGTAGTTTATATCCTAGTGTTTCTCCAGTAGTTTATATCCTAGTGTAACTCCAGTAGTTTACATCCTAGTGTATCTCCAGTAGTTTATATCCTAGTGTAACTCCAGTAGTTTATATCCTAGTGTAACTCCAGTAGTTTATATCCTAGTGTAACTCCAGTAGTTTACATCCTAGTGTAACTCCAGTAGTTTATATCCTATTGTAACTCCAGTAGTTTATATCCTAGTGTAACTCCAATAGTTTTATAGTATAACTCCTGTAGTTTATTTCCTAGTGTAACTCCAGTAGTTTATAGTGTATCTCCAGTAGTTTATATCCTAGTGTTTCTCCAGTAGTTTATATCCTAGTGTAACTCCAGTAGTTTATATCCTAGTGTAACTCCAGTACTTTTATAGTGTAACTCCAGTAGTTTATAGTGTAACTCCAGTAGTTTATATCCTAGAGTAACTCCAGTAGTTTATATCCTAGAGTAACTCCAGTAGTTTATATCCTAGTGTAACTCCAGTAGTTTATATCCTAGTGTAACTGCAGTAGTTTATAGTGTAACTCCAGTAGTTTATATCCTAGTGTAACTCCAGTAGTTTATAGTGTAACTCCAGTAGTTTATATCCTAGTGTAACTCCAGTAGTTTATAGTGTAACTCCAGTAGTTTATAGTGTAACTCCAGTAGTTTATATCCTATTGTAACTCCAGTAGTTTATATCCTAGTGTAACTCCAGTAGTTAATAGTGTAACTCCAGTAGTTTATAGTGTAACTCCAGTAGTTTATATCCTAGTGTAACCCCAGTAGTGTATATCCTAGTGTAACTCCAGTAGTTTATATCCTAGTGTAACTCCAGTAGTTTATATCCTAGTATAACTCCGGTAGTTTATATCATAGTGTAACTCCAGTAGTTTATATCCTAGTGTAACTCCAGAAGTTTATATCCTAGTGTAACTCCAGTCGTTTATATCCTAGTGTAACTCCAGTAGTTTTATAGTGTAACTCCAGTAGTTTATAGTGTAACTCCAGTAGTTTATATCCTAGTGTAACTCCAGTAGTTTATATCCCAGTGTAACTCCAGTAGTTTATATCCCAGTGTAACTCCAGTAGTTTATATCCTAGTTTAACTCCAGTAGTTTATATCCTAGTGTAACTCCAGTAGTTTATATCCTATTGTATCTCCAGTAGTTTATATCCTAGTGTAACTCCAGTAGTGTATATCCTAGTGTAACTCCAGTAGTATATAAGACATAATATAAACGTACTGTTTCTGTGGGAACATTTCTCCTGTGTTTTCTAATCCTTTACACAGGAACTAATTAATCTTTAGCTGGCCACCCTCTCTCTTCCTCGTCCCAAATGGCACCTTATGCCCTATATAGTGCACTTCAGCTGACCAGGGTTTTGTAGTGCACTTAATGGGGAATAAGGTGCCATTTGGGACTCAATACTCTTGTCGCTGAGCCAAGACAAACCTTGCTGAACATTCCCTCGCTCTGGTCCATCCTGCGACGACAACAATTTTCCGCTGTAGTATTAGTGGAGGAACGGTCTCTAACGCTTTGGACCAGAGCTGTACAGTACCATGAGTGCTTGGACGGAGTTGGAAAGGTGGAAAGCATGACATTTGGCATCTTGTTGGAATAATCGCTCCACAAAGCAAGATGCTGCTATAAGAGATTAATACAGTTATCCCAAGTTGTGGGTGAGTATTAAAACCATTTCCAACTCGTTTGAAATGTTTTTATTTAACCATCATTGTGAAAGAATGTGAATTTTAGCAACAACAAAACAATATATATATACAGTTCATTCGGAAAGTATGGCGAACCCTTGACTTTTTCACATTTTGCTACGTTACAGCCTTATGCTAAAGTGGATTAAATAGTTTTTTTTCTCTTGTCAATCCACACACAATACCCCATAATGACAAAGCAAAAACTTTTATTTTTATTTTTATAGAATGTATAAAATAAAACAAATGGAAATATCACTTTCACATAAGTATTCAGACCCTTTACTCAGTACTTTGTGAAGCACCTTTGGCAGTGATTACAGCATTGAGGCTTCTTTGGTATGACGCTACAGGCTTGGCACACCTGTATTTGGGGATTTTCTCCCATTCTTCTCTGCTAATCCTCTCAAGCTCTGTCAGGTTGGATGGGGAGTGTTGCTGCACAGCTATTTTCAGGTCTCTCCAGAGATGTTCAATCGAGTTCAAGTCCGGGCTCTGGCTGGGCCACTCAAGGACATGCAGAGACATGTCCCGAAGCAACACCTGCATTGTCTTGGCTGTGTGCTTAGGGTCGTTGTCCTGTTGGAAGGTGAACCTTCACCCCAGTCTGAGGTCCTGAGCACTCTGGAGTAGGTTTTCATCAAGGATCTCTCTGTACTTTGCTCCATTCATCTTTCCCTCGATCCTGACTAGTCTCTCAGTCCCATAAACCCCACTCCATATAAGTGTCATGTAGTCATAATACATGTTCCTAACAGAACCATGTTCTCCTGTGGGACCATAAATACATGTCCTAAATAACATCCTATCCCCTATACAGTGCACTAGTTTTGACCAAGGACCTTTAGGGTTCTGGTCAAACGTAGGGCACTACGTAGGGAATAGGGTTTCCTGTCGTAGTGTATTATATGTCATTATATTCATTTCAATAGGTAAGTGTTTTACAACGTTGTATTGCCAGCCTTGGTTTTTATGGCAATATGAGTACTGGAGAGAGTAGAGACAGCATGTAATGGGCAAGTCAAGGTTATGACATTTACTTTATGGTTAATGACATCGTGTTTTATGTCCTATGAAATGCTTATTGCCGTCTATCAAGCTGATGTTTACTGTCCCATCTTGTACCACACCCATCACCTCTTCTACCTGACACACTTCTACCTGCACTATAGACCCCACCCATCACCTCTTCTACCTGACACACTTCTACCTGCACCACACTATAGACCCCACCCATCACCTCTTCTTCCTGTCAAAAGTAGTGCACTATATAAGTATTTAGTGCCATTTGGGACGTACCCTAGATAGGTGCACTCTCCTAACCAGGGATGATTCTACCTCCCTGTTCTCCAGCCCCTGCCTCCTGCCTCCCTATTTTCCAGCCCCTGGCCTCCCCATACCTCCCTATTCTCCAGCCCCTGGCCTCCCCATACCTCCCTATTCTCCAGCCCCTGCCTCCCCCCACCTCCTTATTCTCCAGCCCTGCCTCCTACCTACCTACCTGTACCTCCCTATTCTCCAGCCCTGCCTCCTCCTACCTCCCTATTCTCCAGCCCTGCCTCCTCCTACCTCCCTATTCTCCAGCCCTGCCTCCTCCTACCTCCCTATTCTCCAGCCCTGCCTCCTCCTACCTCCCTATTCTCCAGCCCTGCCTCCTCCTACCTCCCTATTCTCCAGCCCCTGCCTCCTCCAATCAGATGGAGTGTTGAGTCTCTGTTCCTCCTCCCATAATGTGTTCTTTGTCTCAGGGAGACAGCCAGGAGTAGTTGAGACCCACAGAGGAATGTGTTGTGCATCTTAGCAGATCTTTCTCTAGTTGATGATCTCTGCTGCTATCAGGTGAGTCTGTGTTGTTGACGCCAGCTGTGTCAGAGGAGAGGAATTTATGTCTAGGGGTTTCAAGTTTAGTCAGTGGGTCTGGAAATGGTGTGTTATGTGAGGAGGTAGAACAGTAGAACAGAACAGTAGAGGACAGTAGAACAGAACAGGACAGTAGAACAGTAGAACAGAACAGAAGAGGACAGTAGAACAGTAGAACAGAACAGAAGAGGACAGTAGAACAGTAGAACAGAACAGAAGAGGACGGTAGAACAGAAGAGGACGGTAGAACAGAAGAGGACGGTAGAACAGAACAGAAGAGGACAGTAGAACAGTAGAACAGAACAGAAGAGGACAGTAGAACAGTAGAACAGAACAGAAGAGGACAGTAGAACAGTAGAACAGAACAGAAGAGGACAGTAGAACAGAAGAGGACAGTAGAACAGAACAGTAGAGGACAGTAGAACAGAACAGTAGAGGACAGTAGAACAGAAGAGGACAGTAGAACAGAACAGTAGAGGACAGTAGAACAGTAGAACAGAACAGAAGAGGACATTAGAACAGAAGAGGACAGTAGGACAGTAGAACAGAACAGAAGAGGACAGTAGAACAGAAGAACAGAACAGTAGAGGACAGTAGCACAGAAGAGGACAGTAGCACAGAAGAGGACAGTAGCACAGAAGAGGACAGTAGCACAGAAGAGGACAGTAGAAGAGGACAGTAGAAGAGGACAGTAGAACAGAACAGTAGAACAGAACAGTAGAACAGTAGAACAGAACAGTAGAGGACAGTAGAACAGAACAGTAGAGGACAGTAGAACAGAACAGTAGAGAACAGTAGAACAGAAGAACAGAACAGTAGAGGACAGTAGCACAGAAGAGGACAGTAGCACAGAAGAGGACAGTAGCACAGAAGAGGACAGTAGCACAGAAGAGGACAGTAGAAGAGGACAGTAGAAGAGGACAGTAGAAGGGGACAGTAGAACAGAACAGTAGAACAGAACAGTAGAACAGTAGAACAGAACAGTAGAGGACAGTAGAACAGAACAGTAGAGGACAGTAGAACAGAACAGTAGAGGACAGTAGAACAGAACAGAAGAGGACAGTAGAACAGTAGAACAGAACAGAAGAGGACAGTAAAGCAGAAGAGGACAGTAGAACAGTAGAACAGTAGAGCAGAAGAGGACAGTAGAACAGTAGAACAGAACAGAAGAGGACAGTAGAACAGTAGAACAGAACAGAAGAGGACAGGTACGTATATGTTTGTTGCACTAGATAGGGAATAGGGGGCCATTCGGGACACAACCCCTGTATCGGCCTGACTGTGGTGGCCTGACTGTGGTGGTCTGACTGTGGTGGTCTGACTGTGGTGGCCTGACTGTGGTGGTCTGACTGTGGTGGCCTGACTGTGGTGGCCTGACTGTGGTGGCCTGACTGTGGTGGCCTGACTGTGGTGGTCTGACTGTGGTGGCCTGACTGTGGTGGCCTGACTGTGGTGGCCTGACTGTGGTGGCCTGACTGTGGTGGCCTGACCGTGGTGGTCTGACTGTGGTGGCCTGACTGTGGTGGCCTGACTGTGGTGGTCTGACTGTGGTGGCCTGACTGTGGTGGCCTGACTGTGGTGGCCTGACTGTGGTGGTCTGACTGTGGTGGTCTGACTGTGGTGGCCTGACTGTGGTGGCCTGACTGTGGTGGCCTGACTGTGGTGGTCTGACTGTGGTGGTCTGACTGTGGTGGTCTGACTGTGGTGGTCTGACTGTGGTGGCCTGACTGTGGTGGTCTGACTGTGGTGGCCTGACTGTGGTGGTCTGACTGTGGTGGTCTGACTGTGGTGGTCTGACTGTGGTGTGTCTGTCTGTCTGTCCATCCTTATGCATCTTTCTGTCTGTCTGTCTGTCTGTCTGTCTGTCTGTCTGTCTGTCTGTCTGTCTGTCTGTCTGTCTGTCTGTCTGTCTGTCTGTCTGTCTGTCTGTCTGTCTGTCTGTATATGGCTGCCTGTCTGTCTGTCTATGCCTGTCTGTCTGTCTGTCTGTCTGTCTGTCTGTCTGTCTGTCTATATATGCCTGTCTGTCTGTCTGTCTGTCTGTATATGCCTGTCTGTCTATATGCCTGTCTGTCTATGCCTGTCTGTATGCCTGTCTGTATGCCTGTCTGTCTATGCCTGTCTGTCTATGCCTGTCTGTATATGCCTGTCTGTCTGTCTGTATATGCCTGTCTGTCTGTCTGTATATGCCTGTCTGTCTGTCTGTATATGCCTGTCTGTCTGTTTGTCCTGATGTATCTGTCCGTCTGTCTGTCTGTCTGTCCCTCCGTCCGTCATTGTCTGTCTGTCTGTCCCTCCGTCCGTCATTGTCTGTCTGTCTGTCTCTCCGTTTGTCTGTCTGTCTTCCTGGCTGCCCTCCTAGCTGCCTGTCTGACTGTCTGTCCTCCTGACTGTCTGCCTTCCTGTCTGTCTGTCTGTCTGTCTGTCTGTCTGTCTGTCTGTCTGTCTGTCTGTCTGTCTGTCTGTCTGTCTGCCTGTCTGTCTGTCTGTCTTCCTGGCTGCCTGTCTGTCTGCCTGTCTGGCTTTCTGTCTGTCTGCCTGTCTGTCTGTCTTCCTGGCTGCCTGTCTGTCTGCCTGTCTGTCTGTCTGTCTTCCTGTCTGTCAGTGTATCATAGATGATGTAACAGATCAAGCATTAACAGAACTAGGTCATATAGAGTTATAAAACAATGACAGTAGTTCACAAAGTGTTGACTCTATTTAACCCCAGTAGACCTTAACCCTCGTAGATGTCAGGCTGACTGACCATCAGGAGAGCTGTTACAGTGTGTGTGTTGTTTGCGGTGTTGTCAAGCACTTACAGTGGCTTGCAAAAGTATTCGCCCCCCTTGGCGTTTTTCCTATTTTGTTGCCGTACAACCTGGAATTAAAATAGATTATGGGGGCGGGGTTGTATCATTTGATTTACACAACATGCCCACCACTTTGAAGATGCAAAATATTTTTTCTTGCGAAACAAACAAGAAATAAGACAAAAAAAACTGAAAACTTGTGTGCATAACTTTCCCCCCCCAAAGTCAATACTTTATAGAGCCACCTTTTGCAGCAATTGCAGCTGCAAGTCTCTTGGGGTATGTCTCTATAAGCTTGGCACATCTAGCCACTGGGATTTTTGCCCATTCTTCAAGGCAAAACTGCTCCAGCTCTTTCAAGTTGGATGAGTTCTGCTGATGTACAGCAATTTTAAGTAATACCACATATTCTCAATTGGATTGAGGTCAGTGCTTTGACTAGGCCATTCCAAGACATTTAAATGTTTCCCCTTAAACCACTCGAGTGTTGCTTTAGCAGTATGCTTAGGGTCATTGTCCTGCTGGAAGGTGAACCTCATTCCTTAAATTCTGACCAGTTTCCCAGTCCCTGCTGTTGAAAAACATCCCCACAGCATGATGCTGCCACCACCATGCTTATCTGGTAGGATGGTGTTCTCGGGGTGATGAGAGGTGTTGGGTTTGCACCAGACATAGCGCTTTCCTTGATGGCCAAAAAGCTACATTTTAGCCTCATCTGACCAGAGTACCTTCTTCCATATGTTTGGGGAGTCTCCCACATATCTTTTGGCGAACACCAAACGTGTTTGCTTATTTTTGTCTTTAAGCAATGGCTTTTTTTCTGGCCACTCTTCCGTAAAGCCAGGTCTGTGCCCACAGTTCGAGCTTCTACTTTTAAAAATCCACCTTCCCAGAAATAAGTCTCTTACTGTTGCCACTTGCTATAGACCCCCCTCAGCCCCCAGCTGTGCCCTTGACACCATATGTGGATTAATTGCCCCCATTTATCTTCAGAGTTTGTACTGTTAGGTGACCTAAACTGGGATATGCTTAACGCCCCAGCTGTCCTACAATCTAAGCTAGATCCCCTTAATCTCACACAAATTATCAAGAAACCTACCAGGTACAACCCTACATCCGTAAACACGGGCACCCTCATAGATATCATCCTGACCATCCTGCCCTCTTAAATACACCTCTGCTGTCTTCAACCAGGGACTCAGCGATCAAGGCCTCATTGCCTGCATCCGTAATGGGTCCGCGGTCAAACGACCAGCCCTCATCACTGTCAAACTCTCCCTAAAACATTTCAGCGAGCAGGCCCGGGTATCCTGGAAGGATATTGACCTCATTCCATCAGTAGAGGATACCTGGTTATTCTTTAAAACTGCCTTGCTCACCATCTTAAAAAAGCATGCCCCAATCAAAAAAATGTAGAACTAAGAACAGATATGGCCCTTGGTTCACTCCAGACTTGACTACCCTTGACCAGCACAAAAACATCCTGTGTCGTACTGCATTGGCATCAAATAGACCCCGTGATATGTAACTTTTCAGGGTAGTTAGTAACCAATATAAACGTGCAGTTAGGAAAGCAAAAGCTAGCTTTTTCAAACAGAAATTTGCATCCTGTAGTACAAACTCCAAAAGTTCTGGGACACTGTAAAATCCATGAAGAATAAGATCACCTCCTCCAAGCTGCTCACTGCACTGAGGCTAGGAAACACTGTCACCACCGATAAATCTACGATAATCGAGAATTTCAACAAGCATTTTTCTACGGCTGGCCATGCTTTCCACCTGGCTACCCCTACCCCGGTCAACAGCTCTGTACCCCCACAGCAACTTGCCCAAGCCTCCACCATTCCTCCTTCACCCAAATCCAGCTGATGTTCTGAAAGAGATGCAAAATCTGGACCACTACAAATCAGCCGGGCTAGACAATGTGGATCCTCTCTAAAATTATCCGCCGCAATTGTTGCAATCCCAATAAGGCAAATAGATAACTAAGTGGCTCGGGGAACAAAACATCGATATTTTGGGTCCATGGCCAGGAAACTCCCCAGACCTTAATCCCATTGAGAATTTGTGGTCAATCCTGAAGAGGCGGGTGGACAAACAAAAACCCACAAATTCTGACAAACTTCAAGCATTGATTATGCAAGAATGGGCTGCCATCAGTCAGGATGTGGCCCAGAAGTTAATTGACAGCATGCCTGGGTGGATTGCAGAGGTCTTGAAAAAAGAAGGGTCAACACTGCAAATATTTACTCTTTGCATCAACTTCATGTAATTGTCAATAAAAGCCTTTGACACTTATGAAATGCTTGTAATTATACTTCAGTATTCCATAGTAACATCTGACAAAAATATCTAAAGACACTGAAGCAGCAAACTTTGTGGAATTAATATTTGTGTCATTCACAAAACTTTTGGCCACGACTATATAAGTCTTTGTTAGGTAAAGCCCCATCTTATCTCAGCTCACTGGTCACCATAGCAGCACCCACCCGTAGCACGCGCTCCAGCAGGTAAATGGCACTGGTCATCCCCAAAGCCAACTCCTCCTTTGGCCGCCTTTCCTTCGAGTTCTCTGCTGCCAATGACTGGAACGAATTGCAAAAAACACTGAAACTCTAGTCTTTTATCTCCCTCACTAAATTTATGCATAAGCTGTCAAAGCAGCTTACCAATCATTGCACCTGTACACAGCCCATCTGTAAATAGCCCACCCAACTACCTCATCCCCATATTATGTTTATTTATTTATTTTTGCTCCTTTGCACCCCAGTATATCTACTTGCACATTCGTCTTCTGAACATCTACCGTTCCAGTGTTTAATTGCTAAATTGTAATTATTTTGCCACTATGGCCTATTTATTGCATTACCTCCCTAATCTTACTACATTTGCACACACTGTATATAGATTTTTCTATAAACAGTTGTCATGCTACAAAATAGGAAAAACGCCAAGAGGGAAAAATACTTTTGCAAGGCACTGTTAGTAAAAATACAGTAAGTAAAAGTAAAAAGTACTTAAGTCGATTTATTGGGTATCTGCACTTTACTATTTAGATTTTTGACAACTTTTACATCACTACATTCCTAAAGAAAATGATGTACTTTTTACTCCATACATTTTCCCTGACACCTAAAAGTACTCGTTACATTTTGAATGCTTAGCAGGACAGGAAATGGTCCAATTTACACACTTATCAGGAGAACATCCCTGGTCGTCCCTACTGCCTCTGATCTGGAGGACTCACTAAACAGAGAACATCCCTGGTCATCCCTACTGCCTCGGATCTGGAGGACTCACTAAACTGAGAACATCCCTGGTCATCCCTACTGCCTCTGATCTGGAGGACTCACTAAACAGAGAACATCCCTGGTCATCCCTACTGCCTCTGATCTGGAGGACTCACTAAACAGAGAATATCCTAATCAAATCAAATCAAATCTATTTATAAAGCCCTTCTTACATCAGCTGATATCTCAAAGTGCTGTACAGAAACCCAGCCTAAAACACCCAAACAGCAAGCAATGCAGGTGTAGAAGCACGGTGGCTAGGAAAAACTCCCTAGAAAGGCCAAAACCTAGGATGAAACCTAGAGAGGAACCAGGCTATGAGGGGTGGCCATTCCTCTTCTGGCTGTGCCGGGTGGAGATTATCACAGAACATGGCCAAGATGTTCAAATGTTCATAAATGACCAGCATGGTCAAATAATAATAATCACAGTGGTTGTCGAGGGTGCAACAAGTCAGCACCTAAGGAGTAAATGTCAGTTGGCTTTTCATAGCCGATCATTGAGAGTATCTCTACCGCTCCTGCTGTCTCTAGAGAGTTGAAAACAGCAGGTCTGGGACAGGTAGCACGTCCGGTGAACAGGTCAGGGTTCCATAGCCGCAGGCAGAACAGTTGAAACTGGAGCAGCAGCACGGCCAGGTGGACTGGGGACAGCAAGGAGTCATCATGCCAGGTAGTCCTGAGGCATGGTCCTATGGCTCTGGTCCCCCGAGAGAGAGAGAAAGAGAGAAAGAGAGAATTAGAGAGCATATTTAAATTCACACAGGACACCGGATAAGACAGGAGAAATACTCCAGATATAACAGACTGACCCTAGCCCCCGACACATAAACTACTGCAGCATGAATACTGGAGGCTGAGACAGGAGGGGTCAGGAGACACTGTAGCCCCATCCGATGATACCCCCGGACAGGGCCTAACAGGCAGGATATAACCCCAGCCACTTTGCCAAAGCACAGCCCCCACACCACTAGAGGGATATCTTCAACCACCAACTTACCATCCTGAGACAAGGCCGAGTATAGCCCACAAAGATCTCCGCCATGGCACACCCCAAGGGGTTGATGATATCCCTGGTCATCCCTACTGCCTCTGATCTGGAGGACTCACTAAACAGAGAACATCCCTGGTCATCCCTACTGCCTCTGATCTGGAGGACTCACTAAACAGAGAACATCCCTGGTCATCCCTACTGCCTCTGATCTGGAGGACTCACTAAACAGAGAACATCCCTGGTCATCCCTACTGCCTCTGATCTGGAGGACTCACTAAACAGAGAACATCCCTGGTCATCCCTACTGCCTCTGATCTGGAGGACTCACTAAACAGAGAACATCCCTGGTCATCCCTACTGCCTCTGATCTGGAGGACTCACTAAACAGAGAACATCCCTGGTCATCCCTACTGCCTCTGATCTGGAGGACTCACTAAACACAAATGCTTTGATTTTAAATCATGTCTGAGTGTTGGAGTGTGACCCTGTCTATCTGTAAATTTTTACAAAAAACTGAAAATGGTGCCATCTGGTTTGCTTAATAAAATTAATATATTTATTTTATTTTCAATTTATCAACTACATTTACTTTTGACACTTCAATATATTTAAAACCAAATACTTTTAGACTTTTACTCAAGTAGTATTTTACTGGGTGACTTTCACTTTTACATTTTTCTATTAAGGGATCTTTACTTTTACTCAAGTATGACAATTGGGTACTTTATCCACCACTTTGTGTGTGTGTGTGTGTGTGTGTGTGTGTGTGTGTGTGTGTGTGTGTGTGTGTGTGTGTGTGTGTGTGTGTGTGTGTGTGTGTATATATATATAACCATTTCCAATGTGTGCATCTTTGTTTCAGCTTCCAGAGAGTTATCTGAAGACATCCCTGGGTTCCTGCATCAAACACAACTACAAACATTTCTATACAGGAGGTGGCATCATTCCTATACAGGAGGTGGCATCATTTCTATACAGGAGGTGGGCATCATTTCTATACAGGAGGTGGCCATCATTTCTATACAGGAGGTGGGCATCATTCCTATACAGGAGGTGGGCATCATTCCTATACAGGAGGTGGGTATCATTTCTATACAGGAGGCTGGTATCATTTCAATACAGGAGGTGGGTATCATTCCTATACAGGAGGTGGGTATCATTTCTACACAGGAGGTGGGTATCATTCCTATACAGGAGGTGGGTATCATTCCTATACAGGAGGTAGTATCATTCCTATACAGGAGGTAGTATCATTCCTATACAGGAGGTGGGTATCACTTCTAGACAGGAGGTGGGTATCATTTCTATGCAGGAGGTAGGTATCATTTCTACACAGGAGGTGGGTATCACTTCTATACATGAGGTGGGTATCATTTCTACACAGGAGGTGGGTATCATTCCTATACAGGAGGTGGGTATCATTCCTATACAGGAGGTAGGTATCATTCCTATATAGGAGGTGAGTATAATTTCTACACAGGAGGTGGGTATCATTCCTATACAGGAGGTGGGTATCATTCCTATACAGGAGGTGGGTATCATTCCTATACAGGAGGTGGGTATCATTCCTACACAGGAGGTGGGTATCATTTCTACACAGGAGGTGGGTATCATTCCTATACAGGAGGTGGGTATCATTCCTATACAGGAGGTGGGTATCATTCCTATACAGGAGGTGGGTATCATTTCTACACAGGAGGTGGGTATCTAAGATTCTAGAGAGCACCCAATATTAGCCTGGTCACAGATCTGTTTGTGCTGTCAAGTCACCTGACTCTTTAGCATGACAACAAGAGTAACAAGGAGTTGACAGGATTACTGACCAGGTTAACACCATATAGAGGACAGACAGACAGACAGACAGACAGACAGACAGACAGACAGACAGACAGACAGACAGACAGACAGACAGACAGACAGACAGACAGACAGACAGACAGACAGACAGACAGACAGACAGACAGACCAGGTTAACACTATATAGAGGACAGACTGACCAGGATAACACTATATAGAGGACAGACTGACCAGGATAACACCATATAGAGGACAGACTGACCAGGATAACACCATATAGAGGACAGACAGACAGACTGACCAGGATAACACCATATAGAGGACAGACAGACAGACTGACCAGGATAACACCATATAGAGGACAGACAGACAGACTGACCAGGATAACACCATATAGAGGACAGACAGACAGACTGACCAGGATAACACCATATAGAGGACAGACAGACAGACTGACCAGGATAACACCATATAGAGGACAGACTGACCAGGTTAACACCATATAGAGGACAGACAGACAGACTGACCAGGTTAACACCATATAGAGGACAGACTGACCAGGTTAACACCATATAGAGGACAGACAAACAGACTGACCAGGCTAACACCTAGTGCACTATATAGGGATTTGGGTGCCATTTTGGACGCCCCTGGTACTGCACTATATTAAAATATATATATACCTTATATTGTTAGCACTCCAAAGAGGAGTCAGGTTTTTTTTGTTGTGGCTTTGTTTGTTTCGTACAGTTTGCTCAGGGAAAATGAGTATCGAGGGAGCCATACTGGCAGCCCAACAAGAGGCAACTAGAGCTCAACAAATAGCTCATCAGGATTGCAATGCGAATGCATCATGACACGTTACAGGTCCAGCACCGCACCAACCAGCTGCTCAGAGAGGAGCAAGAGAGAAACACCCAGGAGTTAAGAGAAGGCTTAAAGGGGCTAGCGGACCAAATTTGGTGCTCAGTTACGAGCTGCAAATACCCAGAGGAGGGCCAATCATTTTCTTCAAAAACTGACAAAGCAGGATGATGTGGAAGCCTCACCACCTTCGAAAGGACGGCAGAGCACGAGAGAGAAGTGGCCGAAATGGGCAGGGCTTCTGGCACCATACCTGACAGGGGACGTTAAAAAAGCATATTTCGATCTGGAGTTCAAAGATGCACAGGATTACGATAAACTAAAGGGAGAGATTCTGACTTGGAGTGACCAATACCGTGAGGGACCATTGCTTTCACCAGTGGACCTACAGACCTGGACTCCCCCCCCCCCCCTGAACACAGATGTTCGACTTGATTCACCTGGCGGGGGAAATGGTTGCGACCGGAGACCCGTTCATCCGTTTGACGATGGGGTTGGCCGGAACAAGGTACTTGCCGCCGACCATCTAGTGGCCCTGGTTGAATGGTATTGTATGGCAGGAACAGCTGATCAGGCACAGGAGGAAAGATCCCTAGGCCTGGGCAAACCCGAGGACAGGGTAAGATTGTTGCAGCATTGGGAGGGGGAAGAGAGCTATGTGGGGCTGTGAGGAAAGAATCAGACTGGGGGCGAGACAATTTGAAAAAAGCCGGAAACAGGGACCGGGGGTTGTGGGGTCCCCCCCCAAAAATCCTATTATCTGTTACAATTGTAATAGACCGGGACATATTGTGGCATACTGCCCTATTAACAGCTTCCCGACCAGCTGTTAGAAGCCTGGTAGTGCCACTCCCCATAATCAAAATGCCATTTGAGAGGATAGCCAAGGATACAGTGGGTCCGCTACCCAAATCCGCAAGAGGTTACCAATACATTCTGGTCATCCTAAATTATGCCACTCACTACCCAGAAGCCATTCCCCTTCGGACGATGGCTTCCAAAAATATCGCCAAGGAATTAGTGCTCCTGTTCACCAGGGTAGGGATTCCAAAGGAGGGCCTTACTGACCAGGGGACCCCCTTTATGTTCCACCTTATGGCGGACCTTTGTAAGATGTGGCAGGTGAAACAGTTGAGGACATCGGTTTACCATCCGCAGACGGACGGGATAATTGAGAGATTCAACCTCACCTTGAAGTCAATGCTCAGGAAGGTAATTGATAAGGATGGAATGAACTGGAATTGCATGTTGCCGTATCTGATGTTTGCCATTAGAGATGTTCCCCAAGCCTCGCTGGGGTTTTCACCCTTTGAGCTGGTATATGGGAGGCAACCCACGGAGAATCTCATACATCGTCCGAGAAACCTGGGAGCACCAATCCACTTCTTATACTACTGTTATAGAGCATATCACTGCAATGCAAGACAGGATAGCCACAGTCACGCCCATCGTCAGCGAGCACCACCGGCACACTTATAACCGGCAGGCTACGCTGAGGGAATTTCAACCGGGAGATAAGCTGTTAGTGCTGGTCCCCACGTCAGAGTGTAAACTACTAGCCACATGGAAAGGACCGTATGAAGTGCTGGAGCGAATAGAAGCCAGGTCGTCGGCCCCCGGAACAGATCTATCAACCGGTTAAAAGCATGGGGAAAGAGAGAAACACATTGTCACGTACCCCATACCCACTCAGGAGGCAGTCGAAGTGCATGTTTCACCTACTCTGTCCCCAGCACAAGTACAGGAAGTATAGACCCTGGTTTATAAAAACAAAGATGTGTTTTCAGGGATACCAGGCCGAACTGAGGTTACGGCTCATGATATTGTTTCCCTACCAGGGAGAAAATTAAGCATGAGGTCGTATCGGGTACCCGAGGCTCGACGAGCCGCGATTAGAGCAGAGAAAAATGTTGACAGATGGAGTGGTTGAAGAGTCATATAGGGAGTGTTCTAGGCCAATTGTGATGGTCTCCAAGCCTGATGGGTCTTGGCGGTTTTGAAATGATTTTCAGAAGGTAAATTAAATCTCCAAGTGTAATTATACCCACACCAATCAAAGTACCCATCAAAGTGAAACGGTTGGAGACTCAAGAACCACCACCTCTACACTCTAACCACTAGGCTACGCTGCCGCCTCTACACTCTAACCACTAGGCTACCCTGCCACCTCTACACTCTAACCACTAGGCTACCCTGCCGCCTCTACACTCTAACCATAGCTACGCTGCCGCTCTACTCTAACCACTAGGCTAAAAGGCTACCCTGCCGCCTCTACACTCTAACCACTAGGCTACCTGCGCAACACCACTAGCTGAAGGCTACCCTGCCACCTCTACACTCTAACCACTAGGCTACCCTGCCGCCTCTACACTCTAACCACTAGGCTACCCTGCCGCCTCTACACTCTAACCACTAGGCTACCCTGCCGCCTCTACACTCTAACCACTAGGCTACCTGCCTCCCCTCCACTCTAACCACTAGGCTACCCTCCCGCCCCATATGAGTCGAAGGGATTTGTAAAATTGGAATAGGTTTTTATGAACGATGCTTAATTTGGTTCAGTTTGGACTCCCGCTGACAGATGCACTGGGAACTGAAACATTTTGAACCAGGAACGAACTTCATCCTGTAAATCTTTTAATTATATCACTTAAATTATAGGGATGTTATCTGCTGAGAGACGTACTGACATACAGACAGACAAGAGGATGAGTGACTCATTGACACACACTCAGTACTGTATTTACTGTGGCAGAGTCATGAATAGCACCCTATTCCCTATGTAGTGCACTACTGTTGACCTGCTTCCATAGGGCCCTGGTCAAAAGTAGTGCGCTGTGTAGTGAATAGGGTTCCATTTAGTACGCAGGACTGTGTTTACTGCCCCTGGCGCCAGCCTGCCTGTTGCTAACCCACAGCCACATAATCAATACACTGAAACACTGAGACAGGATGACTTAATGAGTCTGAACACTGTTCAGGATACAGACCCTCAGTCTTTAGACCAGGGCCCATAGGGAATAGGGTGTCTGTTAGGATACAGACCCTCAGTCTTTAGACCAGGGCCCATAGGGAATAGGGTGTCTGTTAGGGTACAGACCCTCAGTCTTTAGACCAGGGCCCATAGGGAATAGGGTGTCTGTTAGGATACAGACCCTCAGTCTTTAGACCAGGGCCCATAGGGAATAGGGTGTCTGTTAGGATACAGACCCTCAGTCTTTAGACCAGGGCCCATAGGGAATAGGGTGTCTGTTAGGATACAGACCCTCAGTCTTTAGACCAGGGCCCATAGGGGAATAGGGTGTCTGTTGGGGTACAGACCCTCAGTCTTTAGTGACCAGGGCCGATAGGGATAGGGTGTCTGTTAGGATACAGACCCTCAGTCTTTAGACCAGGGCCCATAGGGAATAGGGTGTCTGTTAGGATACAGACCCTCAGTCTTTAGACCAGGGCCCATAGGGAATAGGGTGTCTGTTAGGATACAGACCCTCAGTCTTTAGACCAGGGCCCATAGGGAATAGGGTGTCTGTTAGGATACAGACCCTCAGTCTTTAGACCAGGGCCCATAGGGAATAGGGTGTCTGTTAGGATACAGACCCTCAGTCTTTAGACCAGGGCCCATAGGGAATAGGGTGTCTGTTAGGGTACAGACCCTCAGTCTTTAGACCAGGGCCCATAGGGAATAGGGTGTCTGTTAGGGTACAGACCCTCAGTCTTTAGACCAGGGCCCATAGGGAATAGGGTGTCTGTTAGGATACAGACCCTCAGTCTTTAGACCAGGGCCCATAGGGAATAGGGTGTCTGTTGGGATACAGACCCTCAGTTGTAGCTATGGTTACCAGGACAGATAGTAGGGTGACGTCAGACAGTCAGATAGAGAGACAGACAGATGGTAGGGTGACATCCTGATCCTCTCAACCAGCTTCATGAGGTGGTCACCTGGAATGCATTTCAATTAACAGGTGTGCCTTGTTAAAAGTTAATTTGTGTCATTTCTTTCCTTAATGCGTTTGAGCCAATCGGTTGTATTGTGACAAGGTAAGGGTGGTATACAGAAATTAGCCCTATTTGATAAAAGACCAAGTCCATATTATGGCAAGAACAGCTCAAATAAGCAAAGAGAAACGACAGTCCATTACTTTAAGCCATGAAGGTCAGTCAAACCAGAACATTTCAAGAAACTTCAAGTGCAGTCGCAAAAACAATCAAGCACTATGATGAAACTGGCTCTCATGAGGACCGCCACAGGAATGGAAGACCCAGAGTTACCTCTGCTGCAGAGGATAAGTTCATTAGAGTTACCAGCCTCAGAAATTGATGCCCACATAAATGCTTCACAGAGTTCAAATAACAGACACATCTCAACATCAACTGTTCAGAGGAGGCTGCGTGAATCAGGCCTTCATGGTCGAATTGCTGCGAAGAAACCACTACTAAAGGACACCAATAATAAGAAGAGACTTGCTTGGGCCAAGAAACACGAACAATGGACATTAGACTGGTGGAAATCTGTACTTTGGTCTGATGAGACAAAATGTGCGATTTAAAAAAAATATATATTTAATTTTTTTGTATTTTTTTTTTGTTCCCACCGCCATGTCTTTGTGAGACGCAGAGTAGGTGAACGGATGATCTCCGCATGTGTGGTTCCCACCGTGAAGCATGGAGGAGGAGGTGTGATGGTGTGGGGGTTGCTTTGCTGGTGACACTGTCAGTGATTTTATATAGAATTCAAGGCACATTTAACCAGCATGTCTACCACAGCATTCTGCAGCGATACGCCATCCCATCTGGTTTGTGCTTAGTGGTGTTTTTCAACAGGACAATGACCCAACACACCTCCAGGCTGTGTCACCAAGAAGAAGAGTGATGGAGTGCTGCATCAGATGACCTGGCCTCCACAATCACCCGACCTCAACCCAATTGAGTGAAGGAAAAGCCGCCAACAAGTGCTCAGCATATGTGGGAATTCCTTCAAAACTATTGGAAAAACATTCCAAGTGAAGCTGGTTGAGAGAATGCCCAGAGTGTGCATAGCTGTCAAGGCAAAGGGTGGCTATTTTGAAGAATCTCAAATATAAAATATACTTTGACTTGTTTAACACTTTTTTTGTTGTTGGTTACTACATGATTCCATATGTGTTATTTCATAGTTTTGATGTTTTCACTATTATTCTAAATTGTAGAAAATAGTAAAAAAAAAAAATTGGAATAAGTTGCTGTGTCCAAACTTTTGACTGTACTGTACATCACACTACATAAAGAGAGACCTAAGACAGCAACACAACATGGCACAAACAGTTTTGGGCACAAACAGCACAAAGGGCAAGAAGATAGAGACAACAATACATCAGTATGAGTGTCCATGATTAGGTCTTTGAATGAAGATGAGTTGATGAGAACTGAGTCTGTCCTCTTTACATTGTCCTCTTACGTGTTTGTGTGTGTGTGAGCAGGGTGACATGGACGAGGGCAGTGTGAGGAAGAGGAAGGACATGTTTAATGGAGGCCCCGCCCCCGGCCCAACCTCCAATATGTCTGCCTCCCACTCCAAGCCTGCTGAGGAGGACGTGAAGGCTACCGTGCTACAGAAGGAGGTAAGTAATGTAGAGGACAGTATGTGTGTTAGGCTGTCTCTCTCTCTCTCCCTGTGTGTGTGTGTAATGCCGAGCGACTCTCGAAGGATGCTGCACAACTGGTAAATAGCCTCCTTCAGATATGTCAGTCAGGTGGCTTGCTGCCGGCAGAGACTTCTAGTGCAGTAACGTTGAAGGGTTCTGGCCGGTATTACTGAGCCAGCTAGAAGGATGAAGGAAGAAGCTAACGTTAAACAGAGTCTACCTCAGCAGCAGCAAAAACATACGTTACTGAAAACTACCTGAATGTCATACAAAGTAAAGATATCTTCCATACATAATGACTCAAGTAAAAGTCACCACAGTAAAATACTACTTGAATAAAAAAAAGTCTAAAAGTATTTAGTTTTAAATATTGTAACAACGGTCGTCAGGAATGGACCAAGGCGCAGCGGGTTGAGTGCTCATAATTAACTTTTTAATGAAAACACTTATACAAACAAAACGATGGACGACGAATACAGACTTGAACGCAAACAACAGCAATTCAAGTGACAACCTCCCACAAATTACAAACAAACACACCCTAATATATAGGACTCTCAATCAAAGGCAACTAGACAACACCTGCCTTCAATTGAGAGTCCACACCCCAATTAACCTGTTATGGCTAGGGGGCAGTATTTTCACGGCTGGATAAAAAACGTACCCGATTTAATCTGGTTACTACTCCTGCCCAGTAACTAGAATATGCATATAATTATTGGCTTTGGATAGAAAATGCTCCAAAGGTTCTAAAACTGTTTGAATGGTGTCTGTGAGTATAACAGAACTCAAATGGCAGGTCAAAACCTGAGAGATTCCTTTACAGGAAGTGGCCTGTCTGACCATTTCTTGAACTTCTTTGCCATCTCTATCTTTTACAAAGGATCTCTGCTCTAACGTGACACTTCCTACGTCTTCCATGGGCGCTCAGAGCCCGGGAAAAACCTGAATGTCGTCATCCCAGCCCCAGGCTGAAACACATTATCGCCTTTCTCAAGTGGCCGATCAAGGGACTGTGGGCTTAGGCGCGTGCCCTGGCCGCCCCCGTCTTTGTGATTTTTCCTCTGTTTGCCGAAAAGGAGATTCCCGGTCGGAATATTATCGCTTTTTACGAGATAAATTGCATAAAAATTGATTTTAAACAGCGGTTGACATGCTTTGAAGTACGGTAATGGAATATTTAGAATTTTTTTGTCACGAATTGCGCCATGCGCACGACCCTGATTTACCATTTCGGATAGTGTCTGGGACGCACGAACAAAACGCTGCTATTCGGATATAACGATGGATTATTTTGGACCAAACCAACATTTGTTATTGAAGTAGCAGTCCTGGGAGTGCATTCTGACGAAGACAACAAAAGGTAATCAAACTTTTATAATAGTAAATCTGATATTGGTGAGTGCTAAACTTGCCGGGTGTCTAAATAGCTAGCCCGTGATGGCTGGGCGATGTACTTAGAATATTGCAAAATGTGCTTTCACCGAAAAGCTATTTTAAAATCGGACATATCGAGTGCATAGAGGAGTTCTGTATCTATAATTCTTAAAATAATTGTTATGCTTTTTGTGAACGTTTATCGTGAGTAATTTAGTAAATTGTTAGGAAATTCCCCGGAAGTTTGCGGGGGGTATGCTAGTTCTGAACGTCACATGCTAATGTAAAAAGCTGTTTTTTTTATATAAATATGAACTTGATTGAACAAAACATGCATGTATTGTATAACATAATGTCCTAGGGTTGTCATCTGATGAAGATCATCAAAGGTTAGTGCTGCATTTAGCTGTCTTCTGGGTTTTTGTGACATTATCTGCTAGCTTGAAAAATGGGTGTCTGATTATTTCTGGCTTGGTACTCTGCTGACATAATCTAATGTTTTTCTTTCGATGTAAAGCCTTTTTGAAATCGGACAGTGTGGTTAGATAAAGGAGAGTCTTGTATTTAAAATGCTGTGAAATAGTCATATGTTTGAAAAATTGAAGTTTTTGTATTTTTGAGGAATTTGTAATTCACGCCACGCCTATCATTGGATATTGGAGCAGGTGTTCCGCTAGCGGAACGTCTAGATGTAATTAACTAAACATAGAAACAGACTAACTGGAAAGAACATAGAAATAGACTAACAGAGCAGTGACCAAAAAACCCCGGAATACATAAATCAACTACCCTCTACATAATACACACACCCCGAACCACATAAACCAAATACCCTCTGCCACGTCCTGACCAGCCTACACTAACAAAATAACCCTCATACTGGTCAGAACGTGACAAATATACTTAAGTATCAATGGTAAATGTCACTGCTAAAATATACTTAAGGATCAAAAGTCAAAGTATAAATATTTCCATAATTTATATATTAAACTTATACAAACCAGATTGCATAATTTTAAATAAAAAACGTAAACATTTTATACGGATAGCCAGGGGCACACGCCAACACTCAGACATTATTTACAAACGAAATATTTGTGTTTAGTGAGTCCTCCTGATCAGAGGCAGTAGGGATGACCAGGGATGTTCTCTGTTTAGTGAGTCCTCCAGATCAGAGGCAGTAGGGATGACCAGGGATGTTCTCTGTTTAGTGAGTCCTCCAGATCAGAGGCAGTAGGGATGACCAGGGATGTTCTCTGTTTAGTGAGTCCTCCAGATCAGAGGCGGTAGGGATGACCAGGGATGTTCTGTTTAGTGAGTCCTCCAGATCAGGGGCAGTAGGGATGACCAGGGATGTTCTCTGTCTAGTGAGTCCTCCAGATCAGAGGCAGTAGGGATGACCAGAGATGTTCTCTTGATAAGTGCGTGAATTGGACCATTTTCCTGTCCTGCTAAGCATTCAAAATGTAACGAGTACTTTTGGGTGTCAGGGAATGTAGTGAAGTAAAAGTAGTCAAAAATTACAGATACCCCCCCAAAAAACACTGAATTAAAAATACTTTAAAGTACTACTTAAGTACTTTAAATCAATGACTATACATAAAGTAGTCTACTGAGACAGACAGTGATGTGGTGCTCAGTGGGGAGGCTGAGGGAGACAGTAATGTAGCAGGAAGCAGAGGGAGAGAGAGAGAGAGAGAGAGAGAGAGGTTAGTACAGTGGGGAGGCTGAGGGAGACAGAGAGAGGTTAGAACAGTGGGGAGGCTGAGTGAGACAGAGAGAGGTTAGAACAGTGGGGAGGCTGAGGGAGACAGAGAGAGGTTAGAACAGTGGGGAGGCTGAGGGAGACAGAGAGAGAGAGAGGTTAGAACAGTGGGGAGGCTGAGGGAGACAGAGAGAGAGAGGTTAGAACAGTGGGGAGGCTGAGGGAGACAGAGAGAGAGGTTAGAACAGTGGGGAGGCTGAGGGAGACAGAGAGAGGTTAGAACAGTGGGGAGGCTGAGGGAGACAGAGAGAGAGAGAGGTTAGAACAGTGGGGAGGCTGAGGGAGACAGAGAGAGGTTAGTACAGTGGTTCCCAAGCTTGGGGTCGGGCCCCATGTGGTGTCCCCTGGGAGAATCTGTACCAATCTCAACAAACAAGTTAGGGGGGGAAAATTATACTTATGTTTCAATATGAACATCTCACCAGGACCCATCTTCCCTATGGACCTACATTTAAATACAACCACTGTATCTGGGACCTTTACCACACCAGATAATAATAAACCAGACTAGATCAATCTGGGACCTTTACCACATCAGATAATAATAATAATAATAATAAACCAGAATAGATCAATCTGGGACCTTTACCACATCAGATAATAATAATAAACCAGACTAGATCAATCTGGGACCTTTACCACATCAGATAATAATAAAAGACTATATATGGGATTAAATAGATAATAATAAACCAGACTAGATCAATCTGGGACCTTTACCACATCAGAAAAAAAAAATAATAATAAACCAGACTAGATCAGTCTGGGACCTTTACCACATCAGATAATAATAAACCAGACTAGAGCAATCTGGGACCTTTACCACATCAGATATAATAATAAACCAGACTAGATCAGTCTGGGACCTTTACCACATCAGAAATATAATAATAAACCAGACTAGATCAGTCTGGGACCTTTACCACATCAGATAATAATAATAATAATAATAATAAACCAGACTAGATCAATCTGGGACCTTTACCACATCAGATAATAATAAACCAGACTAGATCAGTCTGGGACCTTTACCACATCAGATAATAATAAACCAGACTAGATCAATCTGGGCCACAGTCACACACTTGTTTTAATATCCCTGAACGACAGACAAAATCTAAATATTTTTTTCCAAGACACGACGGAGAACAAAATAAAGTGAAGTTGTTTAAAGAGACAGTTGTTTTTTTTCCCCCCCAGAGTACCACAGTGGTTTGTAAACCAGGCTTTAGTGACATTTAACACGGTAGAGAAAAAGCCCACGTCTTTAAAAATATACACGGCGTCTGTGTAGAGGTGTTGCTGTAAATGTATCGTTTTTTTCAAAAAGATATTTGAAGAGCAACACAGTGACATCACTTCCTGCTCAAGCAACGTCTAGCAAAGATCAAGAGAGCACGATGTCCTGTTTTAATTTTAAAATTTTTTTATAATATCACACGTCCATCTTTTTAGCTTTTTCATACTGAAGTATAAATACCACTGATTACCAGCTGTGTTGACCAGTGTAAGGAAGTGACTACAACAGATTGATGAGGAAATTGTTTTATTTAATCCATTTTTAGAATAAGGATGTACCGTAATTTTCCGGACTATTAGCAGCAACTTTTTTCCCAGGCTTTGAACCTCGCGGCTTAAACAATGACGCGGCTGATATATGGATTTTTCGCGCTTTAAATGTTTTTTTCTCCAAAAAAACACATTCTGTGACGTGCTCAGTTTTTTGGCGGCATGAAGCTTTCATTAGACCAATGAAATTGCCGAACGGGTTTTAAGGTCAAACAACTTTTTTTGTTTACTGTTTAGATTAAATCGAGCGCTCTCAAACTTCCCATCATTCTGATTAAGGTAGTCATTTTGTCACCCTCATCATGGCAAAGACACGGAGAAATGCATATGATGCAGCTTTCAAGTTGAAGGCGATTGATCTGGCTGTTGGAAAAGGAAATAGAGCTGCTGCACGGGAGCTTGGTCTTAATGAGTCGATGATAAGACGTTGGAAACAGCAGCGTGAGGAATTGACTCCGTGCAAAAAGACAACTAAAGCTTACTGCAAATTTTTTTATTTTTGTTACAAGCCGTGTTTCGTTAAAGCCTGTGTAAAGTTAATTTGTTTCAATGTACCGGTAGGCACCTGCGGCTTATAGACATGTGCGGCTTATTTATGTTCAAAATAATATATTCAGGTGCGCTCAATAGTTCGGAAATTGCGGTAACCTAACAAAATGTCGAAAAAGTCAAAGGGGTCTTTTGACGGCCCTGAATTTTTCTGAACTGTCTCAGTGCTTCGCCTTCCAATAGGGCGCTTTCCCTTTAATTCTCAATTAAATAGTGCTTCTCCTTCCAATAGGGCGCTTCCCCTTTAATTCCCAATTAAATAGTCAGCATCAGCTGCGCAAAAGTGGGGTTGTGATGGAAACGTGAATGAGGATGTGTTCAACCCTCAGTTCTGAAGCGTCTCTCTTCCGTTTGTTGTGTTGCTTTAAAAGTGTGCTTTGTGTAGCCTAATAGCAAATCTACCCAGGATCGGATCCACTCTTTGCGTCCGTGGACTACACCTCCGTTGGTTTTTGTGGCCTTTCTCTGCTGGAGATCTGTCTGCGGATTGGCTTGTCTGACTGACCGACTAACTACAACCTTTTTTGTATACGATATTTCATTTGTTTTGGTGTGATATATACCGTGATGATTTATGTAGTTAGTTGTAGTTGAGGACTTATTGAGATGTGTGGTAAAAAAAAAATATTTTGATTGTATGATTGACACTGGTATGAACGGACAAACACACAAAAGAATAGTTGTTTTGTAAATTCTTTCCAATGTTTTTAAGGGTTTATGAAAAGTGTATTTCCATCCTGTCTTTTACATGAGTCCTTTGTATTGGTGTAGACTTGACGGACCAGATGGGACTCATTCCCTCCCAAACCAAAAGGAGAAACCAATATTTTCTCTGGTAGGCACAACATACCTGGCGTCCCTATAAACGATAACCTCAAGTCAAAACCGTTACAGTCCGAACACTTTCCGAATGCACTGTATATAACTAATAGGTTACCTGAATGAACCTACAGCAGCCAAGGTGATAACGGCTGGGGGGCATTTTGGCTTGTTTTGCTATTCTCCAAATAGCATTTTTAGAGATTTTTTAATTATATAGAAATGCAGTAAAATGAGCTTCAACATTGTAATTTATCCTCTTGAAAGGCTGGTCCCGTATGCGGGATCAACATCCAGTGAAAAATCAGAGCGCCATATTCATAACCTAACCATAACCAAATCTAATATTTTTTTTTCTTCTCAAACATAGGACTATTTTACACCGTTTTTATAGATGCACTACTCCTGAATCGAACCACGTTGTCCGATTTTCAAAAAGGCTTTACAGCGATAGCAAAACATTACATTATGTTAGGAGAGTACATCGTCAAAATAGCCACACCGCCATTTTCCGACCAACCACATGCATCACAAATAACCAAAAAACAGCTAAATGAAGCACTAACCTTTGACAATCTTCATCAGATGACACTCCTAGGACATCATGTTACACAATACATGCATTCTTTTGTTCGATAAAGTTCATATTTATATATAAAAACAGCATTTTACATCGGCGCGTGACGTTCAGAAAATATTTTCCCTCAAATGCATCCGGTGGATCAGCGTTACAATTTACTAAATTACTATTCGAAAACATTTTTAAAATGTAATATTGTCATTCAAAGAATTATAGATTAACATCTCGTGAATGCAACCGCATTGCCAGATTTAAAAATAACTTTACTGGGAAATCACACTTTGCAATAAAAGGGGATGCTATGCTCAGAAAAATAGGCTAGGCGATACAGGTTAGCGCCATCTTGGAACCATCTAAAATCAGATATACTATTGTAAATATTCCCCTACCTTTGATTATCTTCATCAGAAGGCACTTCCAGGTATCCCAGGTCCACAACAAATGTAGTTTTGTTCGAAAAAGTTAATAATTTATGTCCCAATAGCTTCTTCTTGTTAGCGCGTTCCGAAGGCTACTCAAAATGTACTGTAGCGCGCGGGACTTGTCGTCAAGAATGTGCAAAAAATATTTATTTAAGTTCGTATTAATGTTGTATAACATAAATCTTTAGGGCCTTTTTCAACCAGAGCTTCAATAATATTCAAGGGGGACGATTGCATTGTCTTACTAAATGTTTCGAAAGGGGAGGGTAGCCATGGGCACCCGCGTCATAGTAGTAAATGGCCCTCCCCCTGTGACCAACTTCCAAAGCCTCTCTTTGGGTCAGTTTCTACCATAGAAGACTCAAACCACTTTGTAAAGACTGTTGACATCTAGTGGAAGCCTTAGGAAGTGCTCAATGAATCCTAACTCAAGGTGTGTTTTATAGGCAAAGTGCTGAAGGTGAGTCCACAAATCAGATTTCCACTTCCTGTTAGGATCTGTCTCGGGGTTTTGACTGCCATATGAGTTCTGTTATACTCACAGACACCATTCAAGCAGTTTTAGAAACTTTAGGGTGTTTTCTATCCAAATCTACTAATTATATGCATATCCTAGCTTCTGAGTTTGAGTAGGAGGCCATTTAAAATGGGCACATATTTTTTTCAAAATTCGCTGTAGCACCCCCTATCCTTAAGGAGCTATAAGAGGTTTTATGCGGTCACCCCTAATGTGTGTGTCTGAGAGAGAGAGAGAGCCTGAGTAGATTTACACAGCATAGGATCTCCAGTGGCTCTCACGATCATTAATGTAATACGCCAGCCCGCCAGCCCGCCAGCCAGCCAGCCAGCCAGCCCAGAGCAGAAAGCTTTTACTACAGTGTCAGCCGGTACCAAACTCTACCCCCCCCCCTGTATTAACCCTGCTGTAGTCTGTTCCACACTCACTGAACTCACTGATCCCAGTATGTCCCAAATGATACCCTTATCCCTGTATAGAAAATAGGGTGCCATTTCATACGCGGACTAAGTCTCACTGGCTCTCTCCGTCAAAACTATTCCTCTCAGAACAGCAATCTGGGACCTTTACCAAAAAAACATATCACAGGGTTACTGAGTGACTCTGGCACCAGTAGCTGACTGACTGAGGAATGTTAGAAAGCTGTTTACGGGTCAGTACCGCTCAATAGAACTACTGCTTCATTCTGTAGTTTACACCGTGAGGCTCTCAGGAAACCAGGGTCGGTACCTCTCAATAGAACTACTGCTTCATTCTGTAGTTTACACCGTGAGGCTCTCAGGAAACCAGGGTCGGTACCTCTCAATAGAACTACTGCTTCATTCTGTAGTTTACACCGTGAGGCTCTCAGGAAACCAGGGTCGGTACCTCTCAGTAGAACTACTGCTTCATTCTGTAGTTTACACCGTGAGGCTCTCAGGAAACCAGGGTCGGTACCTCTCAGTAGAACTACTGCTTCATTCTGTAGTTTACACCGTGAGGCTCTCAGGAAACCAGGGTCGGTACCTCTCAGTAGAACTACTGCTTCATTCTGTAGTTTACAACCGTGAGGATCTCAGGAAACCAGGGTCGGTACCTCTCAATAGAACTACTGCTTCATTCTGTAGTTTACACCGTGAGGCTCTCAGGAAACCAGGGTCGGTACCTCTCAATAGAACTACTGCTTCATTCTGTAGTTTACACATTAAGAGACGTGGCTGAGGGGTATAAACATTCACATTAAGAGACGTGGCTGAGGGGTAAAACATTCACATTAAGAGACGTGGCTGAGGGGTAAAACATTCACATTAAGAGACGTGGCTGAGTGGTAAAACATTCACATTAAGAGACGTGGCTGAGGGGTAAAACATTCACATTAAGAGACGTGGATGAGTGGTAAAACATTCACATTAAGAGACGTGGCTGAGGGGTAAAACATTCACATTAAGAGACGTGGATGAGGGGTAAAACATTCACATTAAGAGACGTGGCTGAGGGGTAAAACATTCACATTAAGAGACGTGGATGAGTGATAAAACATTCAAATCTTCCCAACAGGAGACGGGGGTTTAATCGCCGGTTCTACCGCCTGTATCACCCTCTCAGGAAGTTGTCATGACCACTTCCTGTCTCTCTCTGCAGGTGGGCCTTTTGAGTGGTATCTGTCTGATCGTAGGAACAATGATCGGCTCCGGCATCTTCATCTCCCCTAAGGCAGTGCTGCTGGAAACGGGAGCCGTAGGACCATGTCTGTGTGTCTGGGCCGCCTGCGGGGTGCTGGCTACACTGGGTGAGGACACACACACACACCAACCCTGTCCTGGGTAATCTCTAACCAGTCACTAGTGGTGGGAAAGAATGATAGGAATCTCCTAAATCAGGAATGACCAAAGTGCCGAGGCCCCGTGTGAGAAGGGCCCCCGTGTGAGAAGGGCTGGAGATGCATCCCAGATGGCACCCTAATCCTATGGGCCTGGTCCTACTACCCCATAGGGCTCTGGTCTAAAGTAGGGCACTATATAGGTAATAGGGTTCCATTTGGGAGGTATACTGACTGTGAAAAGGATTGTGTCAGTGTGTTCAGGAACATGGACATAGTGCACCTAACATGAACCCTGCTGAGCTATTTAGAGGCTAGGAGGGAATTCCTCTCCCAACATGAACCCTGCTGATTTATTAAGAGGCTAGGAGGGTATTCCTCTCCCAACATGAACCCTGCTGATTTATTGAGAGGCTAGGATGGAATTCCTCTCTGTCTGGGTCAGCTAATCTCAGCATCCAGAAACAAATTTCTGACCAGCTACTGGTTAACGTCGGTCACTAGTGCAGGGCTGTTATACCCAATTCCCAGACCGCAGTGTCTACGGGTTTTCACTCTTTCTCTGCTCCAAAAATTACGCCGGAACGGAAGGCAGATGTTTTACGTGCCCCAAACCGATAGCTTTTTTTTGTTTGTTTATCTGCGTTGTTTGTAACTTATTTTTGTACATAATGTTGCCGCTACTGTCTCTTATGACCGAAAATAACTTCTCGACATCAGGACTGAGATTACTCACCACGGACTGGCAGAATCCTTTTTCTTCTTTCACGACTCTGACGAGGCGGAGGATATAGGGCTCCCTCGGGAACAGGCCCCGACCCCGGTGATCTGCGTGAAGAGGAGGCGGAGAAAGAGAGGCCGGAGTGCGGGCTACCTTCTGAGGAGTAGGAGGCGATCGAATAAACCCCCACTTCCCTCAATTCTGCTCGCAAACATGCAATCTTTGGACAATAAAATGGACGAGTTATTGGGAAGATTAAACTACCAACGGGACATTAAAAACTGTAACATCTTATGCTTCACGGAGTTGTGGCTGATCGACGATAATATCAACATACAGCTGGCTGGTTATACGATGTACCGGCAGGATAGAACAGCGGCGTCTGGTAAGACACGGGGCGGCGGACTATGCATTTTTGCAAACAACAGCTGGTGCACGATATCTAAGGAAGTCTCCAGCCATTGCTCACTTGAGGTAGAGTTTCTCATGATAAGCTGCAGACTACATTACCTACCGAGAGAGTTTAAGTCTATATTCTTTGTAGCTGTTTACATACCACCACAGTCAGAGGCTGGCACCAAGACAGCATTGAATGATCTGTATTCCGCCATAAGCAAACAAGAAAATGCTCACCCAGAGGCGGTGCTCCTAGTAGCCGGGGACTTTAACCTCTTACATCTAGACGTTCCGCTAGCGGAACACCTGCTCCAATATCCAATGATGGGCGTGGCGTGAAATATAAATTCCTCTAAAATCCGAAAACTTCAATTTTTCAAACATATGACTATTTTACAGCATTTTAAAGACAAGACTCTCGTTAACCTGTTAGGGCTAGGGGGCAGCATTGACACGGCTGGATAAAAAACATACCCGATTTAATCTGGTTACCACTCCTACTCAGTAACTAGAATATGCATATACTTATTACATATGGATAGAAAACACCCTAAATTTTCTAAAACTGTTTGAATGGTGTCTGTGAGTATAACAGAACTCAAATGGCAGGTCAAAACCTGAGAGATTCCTTTACAGGAAGTGGCCTGTCTGACCATTTCTGGAACTTCTTTGCCATCTCTATCATTTACTAAGGATCTCTGCTCTAACGTGACACTTCCCACGTCGTCCATAGGCTCTCAGAGCCCGGGAAAAAAGAGAATGTCGTCATTCCAGCCCCAGGCTGAAACACATTATCGCCTTTCTCAAGTGGCCCATCAAGAGACACTAGCTTATGCGCGTGACCCCGACCGCCCCCGCCTTTGGGATTTTTTTCCTCTGTTTGCCGAAAAGGAGATTCCCTGTCGGAATTTTATCGCTTTTCTACGAGAAAAATGACGTAAAATTGATTTTAAACAGCGGTTGACATGCTTCGACGCACGGCAATGGAATACTTTGAATTTTATTGTCAGGAATTGCGCCAAGCGCGCGACACTTCTTTACTATTTCGGATAGTGTCTGGAACGCATCGAACAAAACGCCGCTATTCGGATATAACGATGGATTATTTTGGACCAAACCAACATTTGTTATTGAAGTAGACGTCCTGGGTGTGCATTCTGACGAAGACAACAAAAGGTAATGACATTTTTATAATAGTAAATATGATTATGGTGAGTGCTAAACTTGCCGGGTGTCTAAATAGCGAGCCCGTGATGCCTGGGCTATGTACTTAGAATATTGCAAAATGTGCTTTCACCAAAAGCTATTTTAAAATCGGACATATCGAGTGCATAGAGGAGGTCTGTATCTATAATTCTTAAAATAATTGTTATGCTTTTTGTGAACGTTTATCGTGAGTAATTTAGTAAAATGTTAGCGAATTCCCGTAAGTTTGCGGGGGTATGCTAGTTCTGAACGTCACATGCTAATGTAAAAAGCTGGTTTTTGATATAAATATGAACTTGATTGAACAAAACATGCATGTATTGTATAACATAATGTCCTAGGGTTGTCATCTGATGAAGATCATCAAAGGTGAGTGCTGCATTTAGCTGTCTTCTGGGTTTTGGTGACATTATATGCTGGCTTGAAAAATGGGTGTCTGATTATTTCTGGCTTGGTACTCTGCTGACATAATCTAATGTTTTGCTTTCGTTGTAAAGCCTTTTTGAAATCGGACAGTGTGGTTAGATTAACGAGAGTCTTATCTTTAAATGGCTGTAAAATAGTCATATGTTTGAGAAATTGAAGTAATATGATTTTGAAGATTTTGAAAATCGCGCCACAGGATGGCAGTGGCTGTTACGTAGGTGGGACGAATTCGTCCCGCCGGTCCCATAGAGGTTAATCTAACCACACTGTCCGATTTCAAAAAGGCTTTACAGCGAAAGCAAAACATTAGATTATGTCAGCAGAGTACCCAGCCAGAAATAATCAGACACCCATTTTTCAAGCTAGCATATAATGTCACAAAAAACAAAACCACAGCTAAATGCAGCACTAACCTTTGATGATCTTCATCAGATGACAACCCTAGGACATTATGTTATACAATACATGCATGTTTTGTTCAATCAAGTTCATATTTATATCAAAAATCAGCTTTTTTACATTAGCATGTGACGTTCAGAACTAGCATACCCCCCGCAAACATCCGGTGAATTTACTAAATTACCCACGATAAACATTCACAAAAAACATAACAATTATTTTAAGAATTATAGATACAGAACTCCTCTATGCACTCGATATGTCCGATTTTAAAATAGATTTTCGGTGAAAGCACATTTTGCAATATTCTCAGTAGATAGCCCAGCCATCACGGCTAGCCGTTTAGCCCTGATCAAACTCCGATTTACTATTACAAAAGTTTGATTACCTTTGTTGTCTTCGTCAGAATGCACTCCCAGGACTGCTACTTCAATAACAAATGTTGGTTTGGTCCAAAATAATACATCGTTATATCCGAATAGCGGCGTTTTGTTCGTGCGTTCCAAGACACTATCCAAAATGGTAAATTAGGGTCGCGAGCATGGCGCAATTCGTGACAAAAGATTTCTAAATATTCCATTACCGTACTTCGAAGCATGTCAACCGCTGTTTAAAATCCATTTTTATGCCATTTTTCTCGTAAAAAAGCGATAATAAACAGAGGAAAGAAAACAAAGCTTTCGGGTCGACGCGGGCACGAGCCTGAGTCTCACAGTACTGTAACCAGCCACTACCCAAACGCGCAACTTTGTTTCAGCCAGAGCCTGCAAAGCCACGATTCAGCATTTTGCCGCCTTCTGAGAGCCCATGTGAGCCGTAGAACGTGTCACGTAAGAGCCGAGATCCCATGTAATGGATAGAGATAATCAACAAGGCCAAGAAATGGTCAGACAGGGTACTTCCTGTACAGAATCTTCTCAGGTTTTGGCCTGCCAAATGAGTTCTGTTATACTCACAGACACCATTCAAACATTTTTAGAAACTTTGGAGTGTTTTCTATCCAAAGCTAATAATTATATGCATATTCTAGTTTCTGGGCAGGAGTACTTATCAGATTAAATCGGGTACGTTTTTTATCCGTCCGTGAAAATACTGCCCCCTAGCCATAACAGAGTAATGCATGGAAACTTAAACTGATGTTACCTAATTTCTATCAAGATGTTAAATGTGCAATTGGATTCATCATTGGCTTCATCAATAAGTACATCGATGACGTCGTCCCCTCAGTGACAGTACGTACATACCCCAACCAGAAACCAAGAATTATAGGCAGCATCCGCACTGAGCTAAAGGCTAGAGCTGCTGCTTTCAAGGAGCGGGACTCTAACCCGGAAGCTTATAAGAAATCCTGCTATACCCTCCAACGAACCATCAAACCGTCAATACAGGACTAAGATCGAGTCTGACGTTCGTCTGATGTGGCAGGGCCTGCAAACCATTAGACTACAAAGGGAAGCACAGCCGAGATCCTCAACACAGGGGCGCCTCAGGGGTGCGTGCTCAGCCCCTTCCTGTACTCCCTGTTCACTCATGACTGCATGCCCAGGCACAACTCCAACACCATCATTACATTTTCCGATGACACAACAGTGGTAGGCCTCATCACCGACAACAACGAGACAGCCTATAGTGAGGAGGTCAGAGACCTGGCCGTGTGGTGCCAGGACAACGACCTCTCCCTCAACGTGATCATGGAGATGATTGTGGACTACAGGAAAAAGAGGACCCGAGCACGCCCCCATTGTCATCTACGGGGCTGCAGTTGAGCAGGTTGAGAGCTTGAGGTTCCTAGGTGTCCACATCACCAACAGACTTACATAGTCCAAGTACACCATGACAGTCGTGAAGAGGGTACGACAAAATCTATTCCCCCTCAGGGGACTGAAAAGATTTGGCATGAGTCCTCAGGTTCTCAAAAAGTTCTAAATCTGCACCATCGAGAGCATCCTGACTGGTTGCATCACTGCCTGGTATGGCAACTGCTCGGCAACCGACCGCAAGTCACTACAGAGGGTAGTGCGAACAGCCCAGTACATCACTGGGGCCAAGCTTCCTGCCATCCAGGACCTCTATACCAGGCGGTGTCAGAGGAAGGCCTTGAAAATTGTCAAAGACTCCAGCCACCCTAGTCATAGACTTTTCTCTCTGCTACCACACGGCAAGCGGTACCAGAGCACCAAGTCTAGGTCCAAGAGGCTTCTAAACAGCTTTTACCCCCAAGCCATAAGAATCCTGAACATCTAGTCAAATGGCTACCCAGACTATTCGCATTGCCCCCCCCCTATCCACACTACTGCCACTCTCTGTTGTCATCTATGCATAGTCACTTTAATTACCTCTACCTACATGTACATACTACCTCAACTAACCGGTGCCCCGGCACATTGACTCTGTACCAGCACCCCCCGGTAAATATTGTTATTTTTTTACTGCTCCTCTTTAATTACTTGTTGCTTTTATCTCTTATTCTTATCCATATTTTTTGAAACTGCACTGTTGTTGAGGGGCTCGTAAGTAAGGATTTCACTGTAAGGTCTACACCTGTTGTATTCGGCGCATGTGATTAATAACATTTGATTGATCAATTAAGACCTAGACAACCAGGTGAGTTTCTAACTGGTCAATTTTCTTGGTCTTAATTGATTAGTTAAGAACTCACCTGGTTGTCTAGGTCTTAATTGATTAGTTAGGAACTCACCTGGTTGTCTAGGTCTTAATTGATTAGTTAGGAACTCACCTGGTTGTCTAGGTCTTAATTGATTCGTTAGGAACTTACCTGGTTGTCTTGGTCTTAATTGGACAAATTGAAAGGAAATCCCCTGAAGCAGCAGTAGGACTAGTGTCAACTGTCTGTCTCTGAGCCTGTCTGTCTGCCTGCAGGGGCGCTGTGCTACGCGGAGCTGGGCACCATGATCACTAAGTCTGGAGGGGAATACCCGTACTTAATGGAAGCCTTTGGGTCAGTGATTGCCTACCTCTACTCATGGAGCACCATCATGGTTCTAAAGCCCTCCTCCTTCGCCATCATCGCCCTAAGCTTCGCAGAGTACGCCTCCACGCCGTTCTACCCAGGATGCACTCCTCCCATTGTTGTCACCAAGTGCCTGGCTGCAGTGTGCATACGTGAGTGTGAATACTTCTAGAATTATGAAAAATCCTAGTAGAAAACAATTGGCATGCACTTCCTGAATGGACTGAATTAAAACCATGGCTCTTTCTAAATGTTCTTTCCTCGCATCCAATCATATTGGAGGAGAAGATCCAAGGTCCCTCCCCTCTGACCATCTTCTCCAATACCTTTGAGAAGAGAGGATGCTTGGGATCCAGTAAAGATTAATTTAAAAAAAGCCATGACTTGACCCCCACCGTCCTCTTCCTGCTTGTGTTCTTCTCCTCCTCCTCTTCCTCCTTTTCTCCTCCTCTTCCCCTTTTCTCCTCCTCTTCCCCATCTTCTCCTCCTCCTTCTCTTCCTCCCGCCTCCTCCGCCTCCTGCTCCTCTAGTATCCTAGACTAGATACAATCAATTGTTGTTCTTCAGTTGAGCAAGGCTCTTAACCCCTGAACTGCTCACCAGGCACTACACTAGCACTACACTAGTAGCTGCTCATTATTCCAGTCTCGTTCGTGCATGTGTGCGTATCGGAGGGGTTGACTACAGCAGAAGACCAAATTCTGTCTCGTATGGATTAATAATATATTCCTCCTTCCTTCCTTCCTCCCCTTCCTCCTCCTCCAGTTGTGATAGTGTTGGTGAACTGTCTCAGTGTGAAGCTAGCTAGCTATGTCCAGAACTTCTTCACTGCAGCCAAGCTTCTCATCATCCTGGTCATCGTAGTGGCAGGAATCGTCCTCTTGGCACAAGGTTGGTACTTTACACATTCTGTCTGTCTGCCAAATGGCACCCTATTCCCTTTATAGTATAGTCGTGGCCAAAAGATGTGAGAATGACACAAATATTAATTTTCACAAAGTTTGCTGCTTCAGTGTCTTTAGATATTTTTGTCAGATGTTACTATGGAATACTGAAGTATAATTACAAGCATTTCATAAGTGTCAAAGGCTTTTATTGACAATTACATGAAGTTGATGCAAAGAGTCAATATTTGCAGTGTTGACCCTTCTTTTTCAAGACCTCTGCAATCCGCCCTGGCATGCTGTAAATTAACTTCTGGGCCACATCCTGACTGATGGCAGCCCATTCTTGCATAATCAATGCTTGGAGTTTGTCAGAATTTGTGGGTTTTTGTTTGTCCACCCGCCTCTTGAGGATTGACCACAAGTTCTCAATGGGATTAAGGTCTGGGGAGTTTCCTGGCAATGGACCAAAAATAACGATGTTTTGTTCCCCGAGCCACTTAGTTATCACTTTTGCGTTAGGTGCGCCATCATGCTGGAAAAGGCATTGTTCGTCACCAAACTCTTACTGGATGGTTGGGAGAAGTTGCTCTCGGAGGATGTGTTGGTACCATTCATTATTCATGGCTGTGTTCTTAGGCAAAATTGTGAGTGAGCCCACTCCCTTGGCTGAGACGCAACCCCACACATGAATGGTCTCAGGATGCTTTACTGTTGGCATGACACAGGACTGATGGTAGAGCTCACCTAGTCTTCTCCGGACAAGCTTTTTTCCGGATGCCCCAAACAAATTGTAAAGGGATTCATCAGAGAAAATGACTTTACCCCAGTCCTCAGCAGTCCAGTCCCTGTACCTTTTGCAGAATATCAGTCTGTCCCTGATATTTTTCCTGGAGAGAAGTGGCTCCCTTGCTGCCCTTCTTGACACCAGGCCATCCTCCAAAAGTCTTCGCCTCACTCTGCGTGCAGATGCACTCACACCTGCCTGCTGCCATTCCTGAGCAAGGTCTGTACTGGTGGTGCCCCGATCCCGCAGCTGTATCAACTTTAGGAGACGGTCCTGGCGCTTGCTGGACTTTTTTGGGTGCCCTGAAGCCTTCTTCACAACAATTGAACCGCTCTCCTTGAAGTTCTTGATGATCCAATAATTGGTTGATTTAGGTGCAATCTTACTGGCAGCAATATCCTTGCCTGTGAAGCCCTTTTTGTGCAAAGCATTGATGACGGCACGTGTTTCCTTGCAGGCAACCAAGGATGACAGACGATGAACAATGATTCCAAGCACCACTCTCCTTTTGAAGCTTCCAGTCTGTTATTCAAACTCAATCAGCATGACAGAGTGATCTCCAGCCTTGTCCTCGTCAACACTCACACCTGTGTTAACGAGAGAATCACTGACATGATGTCAGCTGGTCCTTTTGTGGCAGGGCTGAAATGCAGTGGAAATGTTTTTTGGGGGATTCAGTTCATTTGCATGGTAAAGAGGGACTTTGCAATTAATTGCAATTCATCTGATCACTCTTCATAACATTCTGGAGTATATGCAAATTGCAATCATACAAACTGAGGCAGCAGACTTTGTGAAAATTAATATTTGTGTCATTCTCAACTTTTGGCCACGACTGTACACTTCTTTAGACCGGAGCCCTATGGCACCCTATTCCCTATATAGTGCACTACTTTAGACCAGAGCACTATGGCCTGCATCAGAAGTAGGACACTAGTCTACCCTATCCCTCAGAACCCTATGGATCCCTCAGAGCCATTTTTATATTTACATTTTAGTCATTTAGCAGACGCTCTTATCCAGATCGACTTACAGTAGTGAATGCATACATTTCATAAATATTTTTCTCCGTACTGGCCCCCCGTGGGAATCGAACCCACAACCCTGGTGTTGCAAACACCATGCTCTACCAACTAAGCCACCCGGGTTAACCTGATCCTCAGAGCCCTAAGGATCCCTCAGAGCCCTAAGGATCCCTCAGAGCCCTAAGGATCCCTCAGAGCCCTAAGGATCCCTCAGAGCACTAAGGATCCCTCAGAGCACTAAGGATCCCTCAGAGCCCTGTAGATCCTGGTCAAAAGTAGGGCACTTCTGTATAGAATAGGGTACCATTTGGGATGAAAACTTTGCCCACCCTGTATTATCATGCGGAAGTTTTTACCGTAATACTTTTGGGTACCCCCTATGGGCCCTGGTCAAAAGTATGAATATTAAAATGTATATACTGTCACGTTTGTGTCCAGGAAACACTGAGAATCTGTCCAACCCATTTGAAGGAGCCTCAACCTCCTTTGGATCCATTGGACTGGCGTTTTACAACGGGCTCTGGGCCTACGATGGATGGTAAGACTACACCTGCATCCCAAATGGCACCCTACTTCCTATATAGGTCACCACTTTTGTACTCTAGTCAGGGGGGCCCGTAGTGCTCTAGTCAGGGGGGCCCGTAGTGCTCTAGTCAGGGGGGCCCGTGGCGCTCTAGTCAGGGGGGGCCCGTGGCGCTCTAGTCAGGGGCGGGGGGCCCGTGGCGCTCTAGTCAGGGGGGCCCGTGGCGCTCTAGTCAGGGGGCCCGTGCGCCTAGTCAGGGGGCAGTAGCGCTCTAGTCAGGGGGGGCAGTAGCGCTCTAGTCAAGCCTATAATGCTCTAGTCTAAAGTAGTCCACTAAGTAGGGGATCAGGTACCATTGGGGATGCATCCTATCACTTCCTCAATAAAACAGTTTTATGGTTTTGAGATTTCTGTTTTGAATGTCAACACAACCTGTTTAAAAGTGGGTCATTAAACACGTGTTGTCTCTCAGGAATCAGCTGAACTTTATAACAGAGGAGCTGGAAAACCCATACAGGTGAGTGTCCATACAGCTGACATTTACCGTGCGTCCAAAATGGCGCCCTGTTCCCTGATGGGGCCCTGGTCAACAGTAGTGCACTATGTAAGGAACAGGGTGCCATTTGGGACGCAGCCTTACTGAGCCTGGATTTCCACTGTCATTCATCAGAGACTCCTGTCCAAAGTGACTACCAGTGCAGTGAGTGCCTCTTATACTGCTCACTAGTAGCAGTGCGTGAGTAATATCCCTGAGGAAGCCAGCCAATCGCGGGTAGTATCACTGAGGAAGCCAAGCGTGGGTAGTATCACTGAGGAAGCCAAGCGCGGGCAGTGACACTGAGGAAGCCAAGCGCGGGCAGTGACACTGAGGAAGCCAAGCGCGGGCAGTGACACTGAGGAAGCCAAGCGCGGGCAGTGACACTGAGGAAGCCAAGCGCGGGCAGTATCCCTGAGGAAGCCAAGCGCGGGCAGTATCCCTGAGGAAGCCAAGCGCGGGCAGTATCCCTGAGGAAGCCAAGCGCGGGCAGTATCCCTGAGGAACAAAAAGACAACAAAAAGACAACAGTCACACAGTGGAGGAATACATTCGTATGAACCACAAGTCCACAATTAAAGGAAATATTTCACGTAACAAACAGTTACATGACCTTCAGCACGTTCAAGCAAGTTAATGTTTCCCAACAGTTTACTAAACTAGTGATTTAGGAACCACAGAGTTACAGCAAGTCAACACAAAGACAACAGGAGCACTGCCTGAGCTATTCCTGTACCATTTAAACATCATCAAATCACCTGGGCTATAATCAGCTTAGTCTAACAAACCTAACCAGAACATAAACAACTTAGTCCAATCAACATGGCTAAATATCATGTGGCTGTCCATGGTACTGGTGTGTGTGTGTGTTGACTCACCCTATTTGTAGACTAGCTGAACACCAGTGCCATTCTCCTCTCTTTCATGTTTTCAACACGGTCTACGACTCTGTCAGAGAGAAGTACACGCTTTTAGTTTTTAGACTAGGCTACCTGGCTAAAATACATAGTAGACTAGCTTCCTCGCTGGGCAACAATGAACCAGCTAAGTTATTTAGCGAGTTAACGTGAGCCTAATATATCTAGGCTACATATTGAACATCAATCGTCTCAGGCCAGTGGCACAACGTGTGAATTTATGGCTAGATCAGAATCGCTGTTATAATCATTGGCCTGTACAGAGAATTAAGTAAAAAACCACAAGTCCAAATCTCCGTGTCCATCCATCCATCCATGGCTTATAGGAAAGGGCTGATTTAGCTAGCTAGCTACTGCATCAACACAAGCAGACCAGAAACAGACAAGTTTTTCAGACAATGATGACGTTTTTGCCTAGGATGTGATTTGATTGGTGTGAAGCCAAATCCAAAGTGGCTTCCCTTGGGGGTGGTTTTGCTGCACCAGAACTGTCCACAGTTGAGCTCATCTCAATCCTGATTGGCTAATTTATTTAATTTTTTTTAAATATCAAGGGAGGTCAAATGCTCGCTGGCGTCTGTCAATCAGTCATGAGTGTGGAGATTCATATCTCCCTCACCAGCTTTAAGCACCAGCTGTCAGAGCAGCTCACAGATCACTGCACCTGTACCATAGCCCATCTGTAAACAGCCCATCTATCTACCTCATCCCCATACTGTATTTATTTATTTATCTTTCTCCTTTGCACCCCAGTATCTCTACTTGCACATTCATCTTCTGCACATCTACCATTCCAGTGTTTAATTGCTATATTGTAATTACTTTGCCACCATGGCCTATTTATTGCCTTAACTCCCTTATCTTACCTCATTTGCACTCACTGTATATAGACTTTTTGTTTTATTTTTTTCTACTGTATTATTGACTATGTTTTGTTTATTCCATGTGTAACTCTGTGTTGTTGTATGTGTCGAATCGCTATGCTTTATCTTGGCCAGGTCGCAGTTGTAAATGAGAACTTGTTTCTCAACTAGCCGACCTGGTTAAATAAAGGTGAAGTAAATCATCTGCTGCGGCGGCAACATGTCATACTCATTTTGGCCAGACGGCATCAGATACATCTGCTACACATACTGAGACAGAGGGGCGCTGTTTCCCTCGCTAATTAAAATTTCTCAGATAATTTTCACACTGACTGACAGACACCTTCACCTTATCATTGGTGTCTTTGTTATCTACTGTAGTTATAGGTGTTGTCGTGTCTTTGGGGTACCATTAAACTGAACACATGTTTATCAATTAACTCCCTGTAATTATTATTATTACACAATTTAAACTGATTAATCGTTTAACTGTAATTAACTAGGAGATCGGGGCACCAAGGAAAATATTCAGTTTACAAAGTTATAATTTTTCTAATATAACTTTCCTATATTATAGTATAGGCCGATTATCTTCTGGTTTAAATGGTGTATTTTACCTCGCGTCCAGTCTCATTCCAAACGTCGTAAATTGTTTTCTGCACGAACCCAGTCTTCACTAAGTCATCCATACATCAATTGTCTTAATGATTTATTTACTAAACTAAGTAATTCACAGAAAGCATACAAACAGTAGTTATCGTTACAAAGAAATGGTAGAGTAATGTGCCCCAGTGGGCTAAACCGGCATGACGGCTTGTTAAACAAAAGGGGGGGGGCAGCGGAGAAGGCACAACAGAGTTGATAAATATTAACAATTGATATGCTAACCCTTTGCACATGAACGCTCACTCATTCGGGAACAATTGCAATCAATATATATTTATATTTTTTACCAATTTAGTCATGTAGCAGACACTCTTATCCAGAGCAACTTACAGTAGTGAGTGCATACATTTCATACAGTACTGGTCCCCCGTGGGAATTGAACCCACAACCCTGGCATTGCAAACACCATGCTCTACCAACTGAGCCACACACTCAGTGTGTCGTTGGGATCCTTGTTGGAGAGTTTTTGTCCGGGTTCTCTCTCTCTCGGTTAGAATGGATCTTTCAAAGCGACATTCGTTCATATCATTATAGAATGTATGTTTCGTCGGTCTTCGCGTTCAATGATACTGAATTTCTAGCTGCAGACTAGCAATTAATATCAAAGACTTGTTATTATTCTGTCGGTATCGATAGTCTAAAAGTTTAACCATGTGGTATGGTTAAAGTTCAGTCGAGGAATGCATGGTCAAACCTTGGCTCTCTCTTCTGAGGTAAGCTGGTCTAAAGAAAGTAATTCTGGGTGGGAGTTTTATACTGAACATAGAAAAGGCTGTCACATGACGTCTTGTCCCGTCTGTGTCCCTGGGGGCGTGCCGATGACTGAGTTAAGCTTTGTACAGAAATACAATTCTCTCACATTAACATCAGTACATAGCATCTCAACACATTCCAAATAGCTTTAATCTTATTAAATCATTTTATACAACCATTAGATGTAAGTCTCATCGCTGAGGCTAGTATATAAACCTTAGTATGGTAATATGGCCATATTGTCTCTAATGAGCCTCACAACATTGTACCAAGTGGACCAGTTCGTAGCTGGATTCTTCACCAATCTTTTATACCTTCTCCAGAACATAAATGTCGTTCGGTTCTCCAATTCTGTGAGGTGGAAGAATCCTTTGTTCTCTCCATGAAACCACTCTGTCTCTTTATACTGGGGCCATGTGGCAGGACATTCCATTTGGAATTTACGACCGCCTTCACACAGCCTTGTGTCAGAAGTATAGAGGTCGGGGGATGGTGCATAGAAAATCCAGAGGGCAACGTCATGACACTGTGTACTATGTGTTGGTTGTAGTCTCTCTCTCACACTAACACTCTCTCTCTCTAACAGAAACCTTCCCCTGGCCATTATCATTGGTATTCCCCTGGTGTCTGTGTGCTATGTGCTGGTCAACATTGCCTACTTCAGCGCCATGACCCCTACGGAACTACTGCAGTCTCCCGCTGTCGCTGTGGTAAGAGGGTTGTCATGGAGACAGAGAGGGACGGAGACAGAGGAAGCCATTGGTTTGGCTCATATCATATCTCCCTTAGCAAGAACAAGATGCATTCTTTTCAACAACAAACAATTACATTTTATTTATTTTCTCCCCGTCTCCTGGGAGGGACTTGTTTGTGACCCTTAGACTTTTGGTGACAGAGTGCTGTACCCCCTGTCGTGGGTAGTCCCTGTGTTTGTCGTCTTCTCCACCTTCGGGGCGGCCAATGGGAGCTGCTTCACAGCCGGCAGGTAAATGGACAACTTAAGGAAGACATTTTTTTTTTGCTAATAAAATTGAATCAAGCAAATGTATTTTATAAAGCCCTTTTTATATCAGCAGTTGTCACAAATTGTTTAACAGATCTAATCTGCTTTTCTAAAATAACAGAGCACAAGCAGTGGTTAAAAATGGTGAAAAGAAAGCAAACAAAATTCAGGTTCAACATATTGGCAATATTATGTTAAACTAACATGTTTGTGCCCTGTCCCAACTTAGGCTGACCTATGTGGCAGGAAGAGAGGGTCACATGGTAAAGATCTTGTCCTATATCAGTCTGAAGCGTTACACTCCTTCCCCCGCCCTCATCTTCAATGTAAGTCAGAGATTCAGTGCCTTGCAAAAGTATTCATCCCACTTGGTGGTTTTTCCTATTTTGTTGCATTACAACCTGTAATTTAAATGGATTTTTATTTGGATTTCATGTAACGGACATAAACACAAAATAGCCCAGATTGGTGAAGTGAAATTAAATCTAACTTCTTCCAAAAAATTTGAAAAAATTAAAAAACAGAAAAGTGGTGTGTTCATATGTATTCACCCCCATTGCTATGAAGCCCCTAAATAAGATCTGGTGCAACCAATTACCTTCAGAAGTCACATAATTAATTAGATTGCACCCAGGTGGACCTTATTTAAGTGTCACATGATCTGTCACATGATCTCAGTATATATACACCTGTTCTGAAAGGCCACGGAGTTGGGCAACACCACCAAGCAAGCGGCACCATGAAGACCAAGGATCTCTCCAACAGGTCAGGGACAAAGTTGTGGAGAAGTACAGATCAGGGTTGGGTTACAAAAACATATCCTAAACTTTGAACATCCCATGGAGCACCATTAAATCCATTATTAAAAAATTGAAAGAATATGGCACCATAACAAACCTGCCAAGAGAGGGCCGCCCACCAAAACTCACGGGACCAGGCTAGGAGGGCATTAACCAGAGAGGAAACAAAGAGACCAAAGATTACCCTGAAGGAGCTACAAAGCTCCACAGCGGAGATTGGAGTATCTGTCCATAGGACCACTTTAAGCCGTACACTCCACAGACCTGGGCTTTATGGAAGTCTGGCCAGAAAAAAAGCCATTGCTTAAAGAAAAAAATAAGCAAACATGTTTGGTGTTCGCAAAAAGGCATGTGGGAGACTCCCCAAACATAAGGAAGAAGGTACTCTGGTCACATGAGACTAAAATTGAGGTTTTTAGGCATCAAGGAAAATGCTATGCCTGGCGCAAACCCAACACCTTTCATCACCCTGAGAACACCATCCCCACAGTGAAGCGTGGTGGCAGCATCATGCCATGGGGATATTTTTTCATCGGCAGGGACTGGGATACTGGTCTGATTTGAAGGAATGATGGATGGCGCTAAATACAGGGAAATTCTTGAGGGAATCCTTTTTCAGTCTTCCAGATATTTGAGACTGGGATGAAGGTTTACCTTCCAGCAGGACAATGACCCAAAGCATACTGCTAAAGCTATACTTGAGTGGTTTAAGGGGAAACATTTAAATGTCTTGGAATGTCCTAGTCAAAGGCCAGACCTCAATCCAATTGAGAATCTGTGGTATGACTTAAAGATTGCTGTACACCAGCGGAACCCATCCAACTTGAAGGAGCTGGAGCAGTTTTGCCTTTGAAAAATTGTCAAAAATCCCAGTGGCTAGATGTGCCAAGCTTATAGAGACATACTCCAAGAGACTTGTAGCTGTAATTGCTGCAAAAGGTGGCTCTATAAAGTATTGACTTTGGGGGGGTGAATAGTTATGCACACAAGTTTTCTGGGTTTTTTTTGGTCTTATTTCTTGTTTGTTTCACAAAAATAAATATTTTGCATCTTCAAAGTCGTGGGCATGTTGTGTAAATCAAATGATACAAACCCCACAAATATCGATTTTTTAATTCCAGAATGTAAGGCAAAAATAAATTGAAAAATGTCAACGGGGGTGAATACTCGCAAGCCACTTTATTACATGATGTCTCTATGATGATCTCCTCACCTCAACTCTACCCAGCTCATTAGACTCTAACTCAACTCTACCCAGCTCATTGTTCTCTAACTCAACTCTACCCAGCTCATTGTACTCTAACTCAGCTCAGTCTACTCTAATAGCCAAATATGACCATGACATGACTGAATGTTGAGTCCTGTGTGTGTTAATAAGGATATTATAGTTTTATGTTTTTAGATTCGTTTTTATTTCTATTAGTTTAAAGATTTTTATGTGAAATTCAGTTTAGTTTGTTCGTTTTCAGATCCACCCCAGCTAGCATTTGGTTCCTTGGATGTTGTCAGAACATGTTTTTGGTTTCCCCATTTGTTCTGGGAACGAAGCCGTACATTTCTTGAAAAGTAAAACTGAATGTTTTTCAAGGTTCTGAGAACGGAGGTGAAAATTATACCTGTTCTGGGAACGTACATTTTTAGGTTGAAGGGAAGTTCTGAGAATGTTTTACTCTGGTTCCAGGGAGGTTCTGAGAATGTTTTGTTATGGTGCCCTGAAAGTTTTCCTAGGATTTATTAACACTGAGAGCGGCCTCCCGAGTGGGGCAGCTGTTTTAGGCACTGCATAGCAGTGCTTGAGGCATCACTACAGACCTGGGTTCGATCTCAGTGACCGGGAGTCCCATGAGGCGGTGCACAATTGGCCCAGCATCGTCCGGGTTATGGGAGGTTTTGGCCGGCCGGGATTATCCTTGTCCCATCGCGCTCTAGCAACTCATTGTGGCGGGCACCTTCAAGCTGACTTCGGTCGCCAGCTGGACGGTGTTTCCTCCGACACATTGGCTTCCGTGTTAAGCGAGCAGTGTGGCAAGAAGCAATCCGGGTTGGCAGGGTCGTGTTTCGGTTAACATGATTTTTTTTTATGACTACCTCATCTTTGCACCCCACAATGTAAGGTCCCTCAGTCGAGCAGTGAATTTCAAACACAGATTCAACCACAAAGACCTTGGAGGTTTTGCAATGCCTCGCAAAGAAGGACCCCTATTGGTAGATGAGTAAAAATGTAAAAAAAAGCAGATATTGAATATCCCTTTGAGCATGGTGAAGTTATTAATTACACTTTGGATGGTGTATCAATACACCTAGTCACTACAAAGATACAGGCGTCCTTCCTAACTCAGTTGCCGGAGAGGAAGGAAACCGCTCAGGGATTTCACAATGAGGCCAATGGTGACTTTAAAACAGAGTTTAACAACAACATTGCAGTTACTCCACAATACTAACCTAAATTACATTGAAAACAAGGAAGCCTGTACAGAAAAAATATTCCTAAACATACATCCTGTTTGCAATAAGGCACTAACGTAAAACTGCAAAAAATGTTGCTAAGAACTGAACTTTATGTCCTGAAAACAAAGCGTTATGTTTGGGGCAAATCGAAAACATCACATGACTGAGCACCACTCTTCATATTTTCAAGCATGGTGGTGGCTGCATCATGTTAAAACTTCTTCGGGATCGGTTACCCTTCCACGGGATGGTTGAGCTAATGTAGGCTAATGCGATTAGCATGAGGTTGTAAGTAACAAGAACATTTCCCAGGACAACTTTTGAACAGAAATGCAATGGTTTATTTGTTCAGTCTAAGACTTTGCACATACACTGCTGCCATCTAGTGGCGAAAATCTAAATTGCAGCTGGGCTGGAATAATACATGATGGCCTTTCTCTTGCATTTCAAAGATGATGGTACAAAAGAACGGGTGTTTTTTTCTTTGTATTCTCATAAAAAATTGATAATATTCCGACCGGGAATCTGCGTTTAGGTAAACAGACGAAAGAAAATAAAGCATTCGGTCGACTCGGGCACGCGCCTAAGCCCATAGTACTCTGATCGGCCACTTGCCAAACGCGATAAAGTGTTTCAGCCAGAGGCTGCCTCGATATCGTTCAGCTTTTTCCCGGGTTCTGAGAGCCTATGGGAGCCGTAGGAAGTGTCACGTTATTGCAAAGATCCTCAGTCTTCAATAAAAAGAGCCAAGATGAAACACAACTTGTCAGACAGGCCACTTCCTGCATGGAATCTTCTCAGGTTTTGGCCTGCCATATGAGTTCTGTTATACTCAGACACCATTCAAACAGTTTTAGAAACTTTAGGGTGTTTTCAATCCAAAGCTAATAATTATATGCATATTCTAGTTACTGGGCAGGAGTAGTAACCAGATTTAAATCGGGTACGTTTTTTTATCCGGCCGTGTCAATACTGCCCCCTAGCCCTAACAGGTTAAAATCTGACATAGCGATTGCATAAAGGAGTTCTGTATCTATAATTCTTTGAAATAATTGTTATGTATTTTGTCAATGTTTATGATGAGTAATTTTGTAAATTCACCGGAAGTTTTTGGTGGGAATACATGTTCTGAACATCACACGCCAATGTAAAAACCTGTTTTTGGATATAAATATGAACTTGATTAAACAAAACATACATGTATTGTATAACATAATGTCCTAGGAGTGTCATCTGATGAAGATCATCAAAGGTTAGTGCTTCATTTAGCTGTGGTTTGGGTTTTTTGTGACATATGTTTGCTTGGAAAATAAATGTGTGATTATTTTGGTCTATGTACTCTCCTAACATAATCTAAAGTTTTGCTTTCGCTGTAAAGCCTTTTTGAAATCGGACAGTGTGGTTAGATTAACGAGAGTCTTATCTTTAAAATGGTGTAAAATAGTCGTATGTTTGAAAAATTTAAATTATTGCGTTTTTGTATTTTCGCGCCACGCTGTTCCATTGGATATTGGCTAGGCGTTCCGCTAGCGGAACATCTGTCCACAACAGGTTTTAAACATTGTAATATGGTGTCTCCTATTGCCCTAGAAGAGGTGGTCTCCACTGATAGACCATCTCTCAGTAAATGTACACTAGGCTTTGGTCCTATTATTCCTCAAACAATATCTATTTGGTGGAAAATGTAACTGGGAATCAAAATGGCATACCCATACTCCTATATTTGACAATAATGTCTTGCGATCTGGAGGGCTGTCCAAATGTAGAGTCGGTACCCTTAGAGATGCCAGTCGGTACCCTTAGAGATGCCAGTCGGTACCCTTAGAGATGCCAGTCGGTACCCTTAGAGATGCCAGTCGGTACCCTTAGAGATGCCAGTCGGTACCCTTAGAGATGCCAGTCGGTACCCTTAGAGATGCCAATCTGTACCCTTAGAGATGCCAATCTGTACCCTTAGAGATGCCAATCTGTACCCTTAGAGATGCCAATCCGTACCCTTAGAGATATCATGGACCGTAATGTTTTGAGAACATTCCAAGTTGTGAAAGACCCATTACCAGGCTCAAAGACCCATATACATTACCAGGCTCAAAGACGCATGTACATTACCAGGCAAATCCTTTTTTCTGTATTTACATCTTAGGTCAGCCATGCTGGCCTCTGGAGTCCCGTGGGAAATACAACTACTGAACCATCCAATGATGGGATTTATAAATACATTTCCTGGGCTCCTGAAAGGACTGATCTTTATATATAAACAACTCTTGAAAAGCTCATATTCTGAGCATTAAAAAAGTATGGTCCACAGATCTAAATGAATCTGAACAACCTTTAAACTGGAACAGAATATGGAAAAATATGACCTTGACATCCTGTAATCCAAACTATCAAGTTATACATTTTAAGTTCATTCACAGGAAACGTTTTAAGATGAAATTGGCCCAACTGTTCACTGAAACCTGTAGGAAACTGAAATTCCCATAGAAGAACATTGTTTCTTAATGTTCTCTGAACTGTTTGAGAACATTTCCAATGTCAGACCAGTCGGAGAACGTTGCTAGAACATTACCAGAAATGAAATGGAACTATGTTTGTACTTTTAGGAAAAGTTCTGTTTTTAAAGTAATGAAATACCAAGAAATAACGTTTTTTTTTTTGTCAAGTTCCTTAAATGTGCTGCTTCAGTTTACCCTGTTGTTGTTGTTGTGGTGGTTGTAGGGTATTCTGGCTGTATTCTACATTATCCCAGCAGACATCAACACACTGATCAACTACTTTAGTTTCGCCCAGTGGGCTTTCTACGGTCTCACAGCTCTTGCTCTCATCGTCATGCGCTTCACCAGGAAGGAACTCAAGAGGCCCGTCAAGGTAAGACTAGATTCACGTTGTCATACATCCAAGTCCTGTATATTAATTTTTGTATTTAACCTTTATTTAACTGGGCAAGTCAGTTAAGAACAAATTCTTATTTTCAATGACAGCCTAGGAACAGTGGGTTAACTGCCTTGTTCAGGGGCAGAATGACATATTTTTTTACCTTGTCAGCTCGGGGATTCAATCTAGCAACCTTTCAGTTACTGGCCCAAAGCTCTAACCAGTAGGCTACCTGCAGCCCCTCATCTCTTGGCTATTGGAAGAACATAATTATAACTATCAGGTTGAACTCATGGATAGTCAGTCCTAACATCCATAGCTCTGTCTATACATTTTAGAGTGGTTACATTTCTCCAACCACATCCCTCAGCTGGTTACCACTTTGATGTGTTTCTGAATCCTAGATTCCCTTAACCTGTTTTTAGAGCAATACTGTCCCAGATCTCCTCCTGTGAGACTGACAGGTGGTTATGTTCTGGTTGTCCCCCAACAGTGTCCCATGCCCATAGCAGTGCTGGTGGTGATAGTGTCCTGCTACCTGGTCCTAGCACCTATCATAGACAAGCCAGAGCTGGAGTATCTGTACTGTACCATCTTCATCCTCAGCGGTCTGCTGCTCTACTTCCCCTTCGTACACCGCAAGTTCAGCTGGACACGCAGGGTCATGAGTGAGTAACGACCCACTGCTCAGAGATGTTGACACTTGAGGGTTGGAGAGAGCCTTTATCCCAAAATGGCCCCCTATTCCCTTTGTAGTGCACTAGAAGACAACACTGCCTGAGTCCCAAATAGCCCCCTGTTCCCTCTGTAGTGCACTAGAAGACAACCCTGTCTGTGTCCCAAATAGTTCACTGTGTAGTGCACTACCCTATGGGCCCTGGTGAAAGGTAGTGCACTATAATATAGGGGATAGGGTGCCCTTTGGGAAGCAGACTTGTCTTATCTTATCTTCTGCAACTTCAGTCTTTTTTAATGAATCAAAATGTTTTATTCCTCAGTGAGGGTACTGGAGTTCTTCCCCTTTAGATAATTCCAGTCATTGTGGAGTTCAACTCAGAAGGTCACAGAGCCTGTAGATCATGCTGTGATTGGGCTGATGTCACCTTTATTAACCTGTTTTATTAAAGTTATTTATTATTAACCTTTAATTAGCCTGATTGGTCCAATCTGACCTTTAACCTTTCACCTCCCCTGCAGGGCCAATCACCATGCACCTCCAGCTGCTGATGGAGGTCGTTCCTCCTGAGAAAAACGAATAGAGGAAGATAATAAACAGCCTAAACTGACTGATGTGGACAAATGTCTTTTAGTGCATCCCAAATGGTACCCTATTCCCTGTGGTGCACTACCCTATAGGCCCTAGTCAAAAGCAGTGCACTACATAGGGAATAGGGTGCCATTTCAGACACAGACTTAGAAAACACAGACTGTCTCATAATGAAGGTAATGTACTGTCTCATAATGAAGGTTCTGTACTCTCTCATAATGAAGGTCTGTCTCATAATGAAGGTCTGTCTCATAAAGAAGGTTCTGTACTGTCTCATAATGAAGGTTACTGTCTCCTTATTTTTTATATATATTTTTTACATTTTATTTCACCTTTATTTAACCAGGTAGGCAAGTTGAATAATAATAATAATAAGTTGAGAACAAGTTCTCATTTACAACTGCGACCTAATAATAATAATAATAATAATAATAATAATAAAGGTACTGTCTTATAATGAATATAATGCCTCATAATGAAGGTAATGTACTGTCACATAATGAAGGTAATGTACTGTCTCATAATGAAGGTAATGTACTGTCTCATAATGAAGGTAAAGTACTGTCACATAATGAAGGTAATGTACTGTCTCATAATGAAGGTTCTGTCTCATAATGAAGGTACTGTCACATAATGAAGGTAATGTACTGTCTCATAATGAAGGTTCTGTCTCATAATGAAGGTTCTGTACTGTGTCATAATGCTGGAAATGCTGGAATCCTGTCTGTTTCTATCCTATGAGACTATCGCCAATATAGATGGTCTATATAATGCCCCTCTGTGTTTAAACTCTGCTTAGGAGGACATATTTGCTTTTAGGACACTGCCAATATATATATTGAAGACACAGAGGCTCTGCTTGGCAGGTTGGCATCAGCTGATAATGAAGGTAGTGTATCGTAATGAGACAGAGGCTCTGCTTGGCAGGTTGGCAGCAGCTGATAATGAAGGTAGTGTATCGTAATGAGACAGAGGCTCTGCTTGGCAGGTTGGCATCAGCTGATAATGAAGGTAGTGTATCGTAATGAGACAGAGGCTCTGCTTGGCAGGTTGGCAGCAGCCGTCTACACGGTCTGGATCCCAAACGAATAAACTGGATACAGGAGGTCAACGGTTGCGTCTCAAATCGCACCCTATGCCCTAGGGAACGGGGCGCCATTTGAGACGCTGACAATACGCTGTTCTTGTACATGACTAGAGAGAACATAATAGACCAAAATGATGTCATTATTTTTTACTTGTCCTCGACATTGTTTAAAATCCCTCATGTTTGCGCTGTTCAAGCACTTCTATATTATCTATGGTTTTAATAGTTATTTGACAAGTTAAAAGACATATTTGTCCCTTGTTGTCTTCTATCTCGTCCACCAGCGGCCAGATGAACCTGGGGACACGGTTCATCTTATACTGCCTACTGTGTGATGTCACTCTAGACTGAATGTAGATTTTATACTACTGAATTCAACGTTTTCAAAACCTCTTCTCTTCTTGGACTTGAAAAGTAGATAGTGAGTTGTTGAGTTTGTGAATAAAATGGCTTTCCCTTCAATTGTAATTCAATCCCACAAATCAATTCATTTTTGTCATGTTATAAAAAGTTGACAGTATCTGTTTACTAACCACAAACATCAATCACTTTCCTGAACTTTAACCTTCACCCCCAGTTTAATCACCATCATGAACTGCGTTGATAGAGGCTATGGTGAGATCAGTCATCCACACCAGTAGGTGGCGTAGTAACACAACACACCGGAAACACGGTTCTTCTTCTACGCCCTTGACCTTCCTGCTCGTATGACGACACATCAAAACAATAACATTTGCTGATGTGAACTTTTTGTTTCTGAATAACATGATTGGAAATGAGAGAATAAAAGGATGAATACGGCTCTGAGACACTGGAAGGAAGCCGCGACGGTCATACTAGCTGCTGGTACGAGACATAAACTCCCTGTAGATAGTTTGACAAGGTGTGTCGATAAAGGCACCTCTCCACATGAGATCAGTGGACATCCCAACTTGCCTGACAGGTTCGCCTTCGACTATGAAGTGTTGTTGTTGAAACGAAGCGGTACGAGTGGTTTCATGCCGAATGCTTATGTCTTTCCCGGCGGTATGGTGGATCCGTCAGATTTCTCAAGTCAATGGCTTGATCTTTTTAAATCTTTTCGGAGCTCACTGAATTTTGGACTGGGATTTGTGAAACAGCCGCCGGAGACGAGACCTCCTATCTTCTCCACGGACAGAAAGAAACTGGGTTCTCCCGTTCCAGGAGACGTCGCATTGAGAATCTGTGCAGTGAGGGAAACGTTTGAGGAGTCAGGTGTACTTCTAGTCGTGACAAAAGAGGAAGAGAGTATTTTACTGAATAACAACATCGAGAACAACAGATACAGTCAGTCCGAATTAACCAGAATAACCGATCTCTGTGACAAGAGTGAATTGGCTAAATGGAGAATGTTGGTAAACGAGAACCCCTGTAACTTCATCAGGATGTGCAGAGAGCTGGAGTGTCTACCTAACATCTGGGCTCTGCATGAATGGGGTAACTGGCTGACCCCTACTGGTGTGTACGGGAAACAGAGGAGGTACGACACAGGCCTTCTACATCTGCTGCTTGCAGGAAACACCACCTCACACCCTACAAGACCAGAAGGAAATTGTGCACTTTAAGGTGATACCATAGCTTAGTAAGGTGAAAGTGTATTTTATTGTTGTGTTTCAAAGTGTTAAGCGACTCTGTATTCATTCATGATGTATTCATCAGTTCAATAATATTGTTGTAAACTGTTCATTTAATCTTAGTCGAACCTACATTTACATGAAGGGTCTGATTAAAAGATGGTGCCGAAGAACATGGCTGACGTTTTACATTCTCCCAACCAAGTGTGCTATTTTGTAAAAAAAAAAAAAGTGCGTTATTGATTTCTGAAGTTATTGTGATGATGTTGCTGCTACCGTCTCTTATGACCGAAAATAACTTCTGGAATTAAACAAACAAACACACCCAACTAATATAGGACTTCCAATCAAAGGCAACACCACACAGCTGCCTTCAATTGGAAGTCCACCCCAATTAACCAAACATAGACATACAACTAACTAGATACACATAGAAATACGTAAACAAAGATCATAACCCAAAAACCCGGAAATACTTCATCAAACACCCTTTTTCCAAAACACCACCCCGAACCACATAAAACAAATACCCTCTGCCACATCCTGACCAAACTACAATAACAATTAACCCTTATACTGGCCAGGACGTGACACTTCTGGACATCAGAAAAGCGATAACTCACCGCGGACTGGAATAATATTTTTCCTTTAATGAGTCCGATGAGAAGGATATGCTGCTTGACATTAAAAACTGTAACATTTTATGTTTCACCAAGACGTGTCTGAACGAAGATGCGGACATTATAGAGCAGGATTTTCTGTACTGGCAGAACAGAGATGCTACCTCTGGTAAGACGAGGGGTGAATGTGTCTTGTCATTACAGCTGGTGAGCGATGTCTAATATTAAAGAAGTCTCGAGGTATTGCTCGCCTGAGGTAGAGTACCTCATGATAAGCTGTAGACCACATTATCTACCAAGAGAGTTCTCATCTGTATTATTTGTGGCCATCTATTTACCACCACAAAACAAAGCTGGCACTAAGACCACTCTATAAGGCCATAAGCAAAGAAGAAAATATTCACCCAGAGGCGGTGCTCCTAGTGGCCGGGGACTTTAATGCAGGCAAACTTAAATCAGTTTTACCTCATTTTTACCAGCATGTCACATGTGCAACCAGGGGGAACAAAATCCTAGACCACCTTTACTCCACACACAGAGATGCATACAAAGCTCTCCCTCTCCCTCCATTTAGAAAATCTGACCATAATTCTATCCTCCTGATTCCTGCTTACAAGCTAAAACTAAAGCAGGAAGTACTAGTGACTCGCTCAATACCGGAAGTGGTCAGATGACGCAGATGCTAATCTACAGGACTGTTTTGCTGCACAGACTGGAACATGTTCCGGGATTCATCCAATGGCATTTCAGGAATACACCACCTCAGTCATCGGCTTCATCAATAAGTGCATCAATGATGTCATCCACACAGTGACTGTACGTACATATCCCAACCAGAAGCCATGGATTAAAGGCTACATCAGCATCGAGCTAAAGGCTAGAGCTGCCGCTTTCAAGGAGCGGGAGACTAATCCGGACGCTTATAAGAAATCCCGCTATGCCCTTCAGACGAACCATCAAACAAGCAAAGCGTCAATACAGGATTAAGATTGAACCCTACTACACTGGCTCTGACGCTCATTGGATGTGGCAGGGTTTGAAAACTATTACGGACTACAAAGGGAAACCCAGACGCGAGCTGCCCAGTGACGCGAGCCTACCAGACGAGCTTAACCTGTTAGGGCTAGGGGGCAGTATTTGCACGGCTGGATAAAAAAAATGTACCCGATTTAATCTGGTTACTAATCCTACCCAGTAACTAGAATATGCATATACTTATTATATATGGATAGAAAACACTCTAAAGTTTCTAAAACTGTTTGAATGGTGTCTGTGAGTATAACAGAACTCATTTGGCAGGCAAAACCCTGAGACATTTTCTGACAGGAAGTGGATACCTGATGTGTTGTATTACCTTTAAACCTATCCCATTGAAAAACACAGGGGCTGAGGAATATTTTGGCACTTCCTATTGCTTCCACTAGATGTCACCAGCCTTTACAAAGTGTTTTGAGTCTTCTGGAGGGAGATCTGACCGAACAAGAGCCATGGAACGATGATGACCCATTAGACACCTGGCGCGCGAGTTCATGTTGGGTACCCTCGTTCCAATACGTTATAAAAGAGTATGCATTCGTCCACCTTGAATATTATTCATGTTCTGGTTAAAAAAAGGCCCTAATGATTTATGCTATACAACGTTTGACATGTTTGAACGAACGTAAATATATTTTTTCCCCTCGTTCATGACGAGAAGTCCGGCTGGCTTAGATCATGTGCTAACAAGACGGAGATTTTTGGACATAAATGATGAGCTTTTTTGAACAAAACTACATTCGTTATGGACCTGTGATACCTGGAAGTGACATCTGATGAAGAGAATCAAAGGTAATGGATTATTTACATAGTATTTTCGATTTTAGATCTCCCCAACATGACGTCTAGTCTGTATCGCAACGCGTATTTTTCTGGGCACAGTGCTCAGATTATTGCAAAGTGTGATTTCCCAGTAAGGTTATTTTTAAATCTGGCAAGTTGATTGCGTTCAAGAGATGTAAATCTATAATTCTTTATATGACAATATAATATTTTACCAATGTTTTCTAATTTTAATTATTTAATTTGTGGTGTTGACATGACTGCCGGTTATTGGAGGGAAACGATTTCCTCAACATCAATGCCATAGTAAAACGCTGTTTTTGGATATAAATATGAACTTGATAGAACTAAAAATGCATGCATTGTCTAACATAATGTCCTAGGAGAGTCATCTGATGGAGATTTTAAAAGGTTAGTGCATCATTTTAGCTGGTTTTATGGTTTTGGTGACCCTGTCTTTGAATTGACAAAACATTACACACAACTCTTGTAAATGTACTGTCCTAACATACTCTAAATTTATGCTTTCGCCGTAAAACCTTTTTGAAATCGTAAAACGTGGTTAGATTAAGGAGATCTTTATCTTTCAAAGGGTGTAAAATAGTTGTATGTTTGAAAAATCTGAATTTTGACATTTATTTGGATTCAAATTTGCCGCTCTTGAAATGCACCTGCTGTTGATGGAGTGCACCACGGGGGGGACGCTAGCGTCCCACCTAGCCCATAGAGGTTAATGCCTTTCATGCTCACTTCGAGGCAGGCAACACTGAAGCATGCACGAGGGCACCAGCTGTTCTGGATGACTGTGACAACGCTCTCGGAAGCCAATGTGAACAACACCTTTTAAACAGGTCAACATTCACAAAGCCGCGGGGCCAGATGGATTACCAGGACGTGTTCTCAAAGCATGTGCGGACCAACTGTCAAGTGTCTTCACTGACATTTTCAACCTCTCCCTGACCGAGTCTGTAATGCCTACATGTTTCAAGCAGACCATAGTCCCTGTGCCCAAGGAAGCGAAGGTAACCTGCCTAAATGATTACCGCCCCGTGGCACTCACATCGGTAGCCATGAAGTGCTTTGAAAGGCTGGTCATGGCTCACATCAACACCATCATCCCAGAAACCCTGGACCCACTCCAATTTGCATACCGCACCAACAGATCCAGAGATAACACAATCTCTATTGCACTCCACACTCCCCTTTCTCACCTGGACAAAAGGAACACCTATGTGAGAATGCTGTTCATTGACTACAGCTCAGCGTTCAACACCATAGTGCCTTAGCTCATCACTAAGCTAAGGACTCTGGGACTAAACACCTCCCTCTGCAACTGGATCCTGGACTTCCTGAAGGGCCGCCCCCAGGTGGTAAGAGTAGGCAACAACACGTCTGCCACGCTGATCCTTAACACTGGGGCCCCTCAGGGTGTGTACTTAATCCCCTCCTGTATTCCCTGTTCACCCACGACTGAGTGGCCAAACACGACTCCAACACCATCATTAAGTTTGCTGACGACACAACAGTGGTAGGCCTGATCACCGACAGCGATGAGATGACCTATAGGGAGGAGGTCAGAGAACTGGCAGTGTGGTGCCAGGACAACAACCTCTCCCTCAATGTGAACAAGAATAAGGAGCTGATCGTGGACTACAGGAAAAGGCGGGCTGAACAAGCCCCCATTTGCATCGCCCGGCTGTAGTGGAGAGGGTCAAGAGTTTGAAATTCAAACAAGGTCCAAACATACCAAGACAGTCGTGAAGAGGGCACGACAAAACCTTTAACCCCTCAGGAGACTGAAAAGACTTGGAATGGGTCCCCAGATCCTCAAAAGGTTCTACAGCTGCACCATCGAGAGCATCCTGACCGGTTGCATCACCACCTGGTATGGCAACTGCGCAGAATCTGATGGTAAGCCAGCACCATCTTCAGATTAGACTTTACGTCAGTAGCCCTACCCCCTGGGTAACAGTGTATGATTGCTGGATGATTCGTTTTAAGTCTAATACTGCGGGTAATGGAGTTGCCAATGACTAGAGTTTTCAATTTGTCAGAGCTAATGGTGGGAGGCTTTGGCGGCTCAGATCCCATACCAGGTGAAGGAGAGACCTGAGAAGGCTCGGACTCTGACTCGCTGCTTAATGGGGAGAATCGGTTGAAAGTTTCTTTCGGCTGAATGAGCGACAACGGTTGAACGTTCCTACATCATTTCTTTCCAGAAGCCTTGAGAAAATTGTCCGGTGCGGGGACTGTGCAATGGGGATTTATACTACTATCTGTACTGGTGGCACAGACGCTGTTTCATCCTTTCCTACAATTAAATTACCCTTGCATAACGATTGCACCTGAAGCCTGGCTTGCAACACGTCTACCCTCACCATAAGATGATAGTTCTCCTGTATATTATGAGAACAGCGACTGTAATTAAATGGCATAGTGTTAATGTTACTACTTAGCTTCGGCTGGTGGAGGTCCTGGAGAACTATGTCAGGAGTGAAAAAGTTGGTAAATGTGAGAAATGCAGAGTTTTAAAGGGTCATTAAAAGTAAAACATGAAACATTTTGCAGACAACCAAGTAGCATAGCAGCACGGAGATAACACCACTTTGTCTTCCAGGTATCAATAGACTTTGTCTTCCAGGTTTCAATAGACTTTGTCTTTCAGGTTTCAGGTTTCAATAGATTTTGTCTTTCAGGTTTCAATAGACTTTGTCTTTCAGGTTTCAATAGACTTTGTCTTTCAGGTTTCAGGTTTCAATAGATTTTGTATTTCAGGTTTCAATAGACTTTGTCTTTCAGGTTTCAGGTTTCAATAGATTTTGTCTTTCAGGTTTCAATAGACTTTGTCTTTCAGGTTTCAGGTATCAATAGACTTTGTCTTTCAGGTTTCAATAGACTTTGTCTTCCAGGTATCAATAGACTTTGTCTTCCAGGTATCAATAGACTTTGTCTTTCAGGAGAGTCAACGGCCTGTATCTTCAAAACATGAATCTGGACTAGAGGTCGACCGATTATGATTTTTCAACGCCGATACCGATTATTGGAGGACCAAAAAAAGCCGAAAACGAATCGTCTGATTTTTATATATATTTATATATATTTATAATGACAATTACAACAATACTGAACAAACACTTTTATTTGCACTTAATATAATTTTATTTATGTATTTAGTCTCAAATAAATAATGAAACATGTTCAATTTGGTTTAAATAATGCAAAAACACAGTGTTGGAGAAGAAAGTAAAAGTGCAATATGTGCCATGTAAAAAAGCTAACGTTTAATTCCTTGCTCAGAACATGAGAACATATGAAAGCTGGTGGTTCCTTTTAACATGAGTCTTCAATATTCCCAGGTAAGATGTTTTAGGTTGTAGATATTATAGGAATTAAAGGACTATTTCTCTCTATACCTTTTGTATTCCACATACCTTTGACTATTGGATGTTCTTATAGGCACTTTAGTATTGCCAGCCTAATCTCGGGAGTTGATAGGCTTGAAGTCATAAACAGCGCTGTGCTGGCAAACGCAGGAAAGTGCTGTTTTGAATGAATGCTTACGAGCCTGCTGCTGTCTACCGCCGCTCAGTCAGACTGCTCTATCAAATCATAGACTTAATTATAATATAATAAACACACAGAAATATGAGCCTTTGGTCATTTAAAATGGTCAAATCCGGAAACCACCAATTCGAAAACAAAACGTTTATTCTTTCAGTGAAATACGAAACCGTTCCGTGTTTTATCGAACGGGTGGCATCCATAAGTCTAAATATTGCTGTTACGTTGCACAACCTTCAATGTTATGTCATAATTATGTAAAATTCAGGCAAATTAATTACGGTCTTTGTTAGGAAGAAATGATCTTCACACAGTTCTCAACGAGCCAGGCGGCCCAAACTGCTGCATATACCCTGACTCTGCTTGCACTGAACGCAAGAGAAGCAACACAATTTTCCTAGTTAATATTGCCTGCTAACATGAATTTATTTTAACTAAATATGCAGGTTTAAAAATATATACTTGTGTATTGATTTTAAGAAAGGCGTTGATGTTTATGGTTAGGTTCATTGGTGCAACGATTGTGCTTTTTTCACGAATGCGCTTTTGTTAAATCATCACCTGTTTGGCGAAGTAGGCTGTGATTCGATGATAAATTAACAGGCACCGCATTGATTATATGCAACACAGGACAAGCTAGTTAAACTAGTAATATCATCAACCATGTGTAGTTAACTAGTGATTATGTTAAGATTGACTGTTTTTTATAAGATAAGTTTAACGCTAGGTAGCAACTTACCTTGGCTCCTTGCTGCACTCGTGTAACAGGTAGTCAGCCTGCCACGCAGTCTCCTCATGGTTTGCAATGTAATCGGCCATAATCGGCGTACAAAAATGCTGATTACCGATTGTTATGAAAACTTGAAATCGGCCCCAATTAATCGGCCGACCTCTAATCTGGACTGTCCCAAATTGCACTCTATTCACTATGGGTCCTGGTCGTAGCTAACTACCTAGGGACAAGGGGGTCATTTGGGACACAACCCTGGTAATTGCGGTTAAATGGATGAACAAGAGGACAGTGGTGAACAGAAGAAAATCAATTTATTTGTAAAGAGCTAGATTGTGACATACAATCGTTACTGTAACTCAAATGAAGTTGATTGTTATTTTCAATAGAATGGTTGTAAAGCTAGATTGGCTAATAGACGCACAGTAATACAGTTTGATTGAGACTGAGTCAGTCATACGTATCAAATCTACTCAATAACACAGAGATCATGCACATTCAAAATAGAGCTTTTGTAAATAAACTACTTTGGTTTTTAACATTGTAAATCAAGTTAATGCCTTGAACTGTTTGAACAGTCTGACCAATGCAGACCTGGTCTTCTAGCCTGACCAATGCAGACCTGGTCTTCTAGCCTGACCAATACAGACCTGGTCTTCTAGCCTGGTGCCAGGATGGTTCTAGTCTCCTGCCAACTCCTTATGGAATTGTCATGTCATGTTTGGCTTGACAATGAACAATGGAGTTAGCAAGAGCAGAAACAGATCTGGAACCAGGCTACTAAAACAGATCTGGGACCGGGCTACTAAAACAGATCTGGGACCGGGCCACTAAAACAGATCTGGGACCGGGCCACTAAAACAGATCTGGGACCAGGCCACTAAAACAGATCTGGGACCGGGCCACTAAAACAGATCTGGGACCGGGCCACTAAAACAGATCTGGGGCCAGGCTACTAAAACAGATCTGGGACCAGGCTACTAAAACAGATCTGGGACCAGGCTACTAAAACAGATCTGGGACCAGGCTACTAAAACAGATCTGGGACCAGGCTACTAAAACAGATATGGGACCAGTCTACTATCTGTGACCAGGCTACTAAAACAGATCTGGGACCAGGCCACTAAAACAGATATGGGACCAGGCTACTAAAACAGATCTGGGACCAGGCCACTAAAACAGATCTGGGACCAGGCCACTAAAACAGATCTGGGACCAGGCCACTAAAACAGATCTGGGACCAGGCTACTAAAACAGATCTGGGACCAGGCTACTAAAACAGATCTGGGACCAGGCCACTAAAACAGATCTGGGACCAGGCCACTAAAACAGATCTGGGACCAGGCCACTAAAACAGTTCTTTGACCAGGCCACTAAAACAGATCTGGGACCAGGCTACTTGTCTTCTGTAAGACCAATACAAAAGGGACACTAAGAATAGAAGTCCATGCCGTTCTTCTCGCTCTCATCCGAGGAGGGGTTCTGGTGCTGGTCCGAGTCGGACTCGAACATAGGGCTGTGGTGGAGGCTGGGCCGGCTGCCGCTCTGGGGAGACGAGACGCAGGGAGGAGGGCCAGAGCTGTCGTGGTGCGGACGGGGGTAGAACACCTCATCCTGGGGGTGGGAGAGCCAGCTGAGGGAGGGTCCATCACTCAGACCCTGCCATGGTGCACTCTGGCTGGGCTGAGGGAGGGGAGAGATGGGCTGGAGTCCTGGAGGGTCTCCCTAATTCTTTGGTTCTCTCTGGTCGCTGCCTCCCACACCACCTCCAACTCACCTTCCACCTCTCTGGAAGAGAGAGAGAAGAAGAGCAAGAGAGAGAATTAATTGAATTGAGAGCGAGAGAGAGAGAAGAAAAGAGAGTGTGAGAATTAACGTTTTATCTATTGTGTTATTGAAATTTGAGAGACAGATACGAACAGTCCACACCAATGTGACCACACAAATAATGCTCACATTGGTCAAAAATCATTATCACAGAAAACAAACAAAACCTGCATATTCAAAACTTCGATTCAGACACCAAGGCAATTCAGACACCAAGGCGATTCAGACACTAAGACGATTCAGACACCAAGGCGATTCAGACACTAAGACGATTCAGACACTAAGGCGATTCAGACACTAAGGCGATTCAGACACTAAGGTGATTCAGACACTAAGGCTATTCAGACGACTAAGGCGATTCAGACACTAAGGCGATTCAGGCGATTCAGACACTAAGGTGATTCAGACACTAAGGCGATTCAGACACTAAGGCGATTCAGGCGATTCAGACACTAAGGCGATTCAGACACTAAGGCGATTCAGACACTAAGACGATTCAGACGACTAAGACGATTCAGACGACTAAGACGATTCAGACACTAAGACGATTCAGACGACTAAGACGATTCAGACGACTAAGACGATTCAGACACTAAGGCGATTCAGACACTAAGACGATTCAGACGACTAAGACGATTCAGACGACTAAGGCGATTCAGACGACTAAGGCGAGACGACTAAGGCGATTCAGGCACTAAGGCGATTCAGGCGATTCAGACACTAAGGCGATTCAGACACTAAGACGATTCAGACACTAAGACGATTCAGGCGATTCAGACACTAAGGTGATTCAGACACTGAATCGCCTTAGTCGTCTGAATCGCCTTAGTCGTCTGAATCGCCTTAGTCGTCTGAATCACCTTAGTGTCTGAATCGCCTTAGACACTAAGGGCAAAATACCACAGAATCTCAGTAGCTGTACTGTATGAGTGAGTGAAAGAGTGAGTATATTATATTAGTGGACCCAGTAACCAGACCTTATGTCTCAGCACCACAGTGGACCCAGGAACCAGACCTTATGTCTCAGCACCACAGTGGACCCAGGAACCAGACCTTATGTCTCAGCACCACAGTGGACCCAGGAACCAGACCTTATGGGTAGACCTATTGATCCAGTCTGGCTGTGAGGGAGGAATAGGTAGACCTATTGATCCAGTCTGGCTGTGAGGGAGGAATAGGTAGACCTATTGATCCAGTCTATTGATCCAGTCTGGCTGTGAGGGAGGAATAGGTAGACCTATTGATCCAGTCTGGCTGTGAGCTGGTCAGGGAGGAATAGGTAGGCCTATTGATCCAGTCTGGCTGTGAGGGAGGAATAGGTAGACCTATTGATCCAGTCTGGCTGTGAGGGAGGAATAGGTAGACCTATTGATCCAGTCTGGCTGTGAGGGAGGAATAGGTAGACCTATCGATCCAGTCTGGCTGTGAGGGAGGAATAGGTAGACCTATTGATCCAGTCTGGCTGTGAGGGAGGAATAGGTAGACCTATTGATCCAGTCTGGCTGTGAGGGAGGAATAGGTAGGCCTATTGATCCAGTCTGGCTGTGAGGGAGGAATAGGTAGACCTATTGATCCAGTCTGGCTGTGAGGGAGGAATAGGTCGACCTATTGATCCAGTCTATTGATCCAGTCTGGCTGTGAGGGAGGAATAGGTAGACCTATTGATCCAGTCTGGCTGTGAGGGAGGAATAGGTAGATCTATTGATCCAGTCTGGCTGTGAGGGAGGAATAGGTAGACCTATTGATCCAGTCTGGCTGTGAGGGAGGAATAGGTAGATCTATTGATCCAGTCTGGCTGTGAGGGAGGAATAGGTAGGCCTATTGATCCAGTCTGGCTGTGAGGGAGGAATAGGTAGACCTATTGATCCAGTCTATTGATCCAGTCTGGCTGTGAGGGAGGAATAGGTAGGCCTATTGATCCAGTCTGGCTGTGAGGGAGGAATAGGTAGACCTATTGATCCAGTCTATTGATCCAGTCTGGCTGTGAGGGAGGAATAGGTAGACCTATTGATCCAGTCTGGCTGTGAGGGAGGAATAGGTAGACCTATTGATCCAGTCTGGCTGTGAGGGAGGAATAGGTAGACCTATTGTTAAGATCCAGCAGCATGACGTCCATCACATTAGCTAATTACCCGTGTTCTGTCCTGTGGTCTGGTAACATGACCTGGTCTCTGTCTCTGCAGCCACACACACACACACACACACACACACGCACGCACGCACGCACACACACACACACACACACTCTAGTGCTGTCGTCAGTAGTTAACTACCTGTGGTCCTGTGACCTGGCCTCTGGGACACATTTAAGAGTGACTCATCATTCCTAATCACCCGCGGCAACGCAGAACGTCACTGAGAAAGAGCCTTTATCGTCATCAGTGCTCATAGGAAGAGAGGGGAGAGAGGAGGGGACAGGGAGGAGAGGAGGGGACAGGGGAGAGAGGAGGGGACAGGGGTGAGAGGAGGGGACAGGGGTGAGAGGAGGGGACAGGGAGGAGAGGAGGGGACAGGGAGGAGAGGAGGGGACAGGGGAGAGAGGAGGGGACAGGGGAGTGGAAAGAGGGACAGGAGAGGGGGAGAGGAAAGAGGGACAGGGGATGGGAGAGGGGGACCGGGGAGTGGAAAGAGGGACAGGAGAGCCACCAGTATTTATGCTGCAGTAGTTTATGTGTCGGGGGGCTAGGGTCAGTCTGTTACATCTGGAGTATTTCTCTTGTCTTATCCGGTGTCCTGTGTGTATTTAAATATGCTCTCTCTAATTCTCTCTTTCTCTCTTTCTGTCTTTCTCTCGGAGGACCTGAGCCCTAGGACCATGCCTCAGGACTACCTGGTATGATGACTCCTTGCTGTCCCCAGTCCACCTGGCCGTGCTGCTGCTCCAGTTTCAACTGTTCTGCCTGCGGCTATGGAACCCTGACCTGTTCACCGGACGTGCTTGTTGCACCCTCGACAACTACTATGATTATTATTATTTGACCATGCTGGTCATTTATGAACATTTTAACATTTTAATATTTTGACCATGTTCTGTTATAATATCCACCCTGCACAGCCAGAAGAGGACTGGCCACCCCTCATAGCCTGGTTCCTCTCTAGGTTTCTTCCTAGGTTTTTGGCCTTTCTAGGGAGTTTTTCCTAGGGAGTTTTTCCTAGCCACCGTGCTTCTTTCACATGCTTTGCTTGCTGTTTGGGGTTTTAGGCTGGGTTTCTGTACAGCACTTTGAGAATATCAGCTGATGTACGAAGGGCTATATAAAAATAAATTTGATTTGATTTGATTTGATTTGAGAGGGGGAGAGGAAAGAGGGACAGGGGATGGGAGAGGGGGGGCAGGGGAGACAGGGGAGAGAGGAGGGGACAGGGGATGAGAGAGGGGGACAGGGGAGAGGAAAGAGGGACAGGAGAGGGGGAGAGGAAATAGGGACAGGGGATGGGAGAGGGAGAGAGGAGGGGACAGGGGAGTGGAAAGAGGGACAGGAGAGGGGGAGAGGAAAGAGGGACAGGGGATGGGAGAGGGGGGGCAGGGGAGACAGGGGAGAGAGGAGGGGACAGGGGATGAGAGAGGGGGACAGGGGAGAGGAAAGAGGGACAGGAGAGGGGGAGAGGAAATAGGGACAGGGGTTGGGAGAGGGAGAGAGGAGGGGACAGGGGAGTGGAAAGAGGGACAGGAGAGGGGGAGAGGAAAGAGGGACAGGGGATGGGAGAGGGGGACAGGGGAGAGAGGAGGGGACAGGGGAGTGGAAAGAGGGACAGGAGAGGGGGACAGGGGAGAGGAAAGAGGGACAGGGGATGGGAGAGGAAAGGGGGACGGGATGGGAGAGGGGGACAGGGAAGAGGACAGAGGGACAGGGGACAGGGGATGCGGACAGGGGAGGGGACTGAATAAATCCATCCAGACCAATCACTGGGTACTACTGGGGCTGAATGGACCAATCACTGGGTACTACTGGGGCTGAATGGACCAATCACTGTATTTGATATTGATAATCTGCATGTTAGATAGAACCCTTTCCAGTTGCCATGGGAATCAGAGAGCTGCTGTGTGCTTCCTGGTGAACGGTACAGAACTTGGCAGAGTTCGTGTGTGTGTGTGTGTGTGTGTGTGTGTGTGTGTGTGTGTGTGTGTGTGTGTGTGTGTGTGTGTGTGTGTGTGTGTGTGTGTGTGTGTGTGTGTGTGTGTGTGTGTGTGTGTTTTTGTTTGTTTGTTTGTTTGTTTGTTTGTTTGTTTTGTTTCCTGGTAAACAGTCAAGAACTAGGCAGAGTTCAGGTAGCTCCACAAAGTACAGGGGAATGTCTTTGTGTTGGGGTTGGTACAGAACAGGGGAATGCTGGCTGGTTGGGGTTGGAACAGAACAGGGGAATGCTGGCTGGTTGGGGTTGGAACAGAACAGGGGAATGCTGGCTGGTTTGGGTTGGAACAGAACAGGGGAATGCTGGCTGGTTGGGGTTGGAACAGGACAGGGGAATGCTGGCTGGTTGGGGTTGGTACAGAACAGGGGAATGCTGGCTGGTTGGGGTTGGAACAGAACAGGGGAATGCTGGCTGGTTGGGGTTGGAACAGAACAGGGGAATGCTGGCTGGTTGGGGTTGGAACAGAACAGGGGAATGCTGGCTGGTTGGGGTTGGTACAGAACAGGGGAATGCTGGCTGGTTGGGGTTGGAACAGAACAGGGGAATGCTGGCTGGTTGGGGTTGGTACAGAACAGGGGAATGCTGGCTGGTTGGGGTTGGAACAGAACAGGGGAATGCTGGCTGGTTGGGGTTGGAACAGGACAGGGGAATGCTGGCTGGTTGGGGTTGGTACAGAACAGGGGAATGCTGGCTGGTTGGGGTTGGTACAGAACAGGGGAATGCTGGCTGGTTGGGGTTGGAACAGAACAGGGGAATGCTGGCTGGTTGGGGTTGGAACAGAACAGGGGAATGCTGGCTGGTTGGGGTTGGTACAGAACAGGGGAATGCTGGCTGGTTGGGGTTGGTACAGAACAGGGGAATGCTGGCTGGTTGGGGTTGGTACAGAACAGGGGAATGCTGGCTGGTTGGGGTTGGTACAGAACAGGGGAATGCTGGCTGGTTGGGGTTGGAACAGAACAGGGGAATGCTGGCTGGTTGGGGTTGGAACAGAACAGGGGAATGCTGGCTGGTTGGGTTGGTACAGAACAGGGGAATGCTGGCTGGTTGGGGTTGGAACAGAACAGGGGAATGCTGGCTGGTTGGGGTTGGAACAGAACAGGGGAATGCTGGCTGGTTGGGGTTGGAACAGAACAGGGGAATGCTGGCTGGTTGGGGTTGGAACAGAACAGGGGAATGCTGGCTGGTTGGGGTTGGTACAGAACAGGGGAATGCTGGCAGAGATGAACACATGACAACACTACTGAGATGTTATCATGGAGAGAGAGAGAGACTGCTGAGGCGATCACTCGGCTAGCTGCGAGAACTAATGTGAATTGCAGGACACATTGATCATCGACACTTCGAACGCACTTTGCGGCCCCAGGTTCCTCCTGGGGCTACGTCTGTCTGAGGGTCGCTTTATCATCAATCGGAAACCTCCGGGTTTCCGCGGCTGGGGCAGTCGCAGGCCGCCACCGTGCGGCCTTCGTCCCCCTAAGTGCAGACCAGGACGGCTCGGTGGGAGGGTCGAGGAGGAGCCCCGGCTCTCTTTCCCCACCCCCGTGCGCCCTTCCTTTCCCTTCGTTGGGAACAAAGCCCCTGCATCAATATGGATAGAATATGTATTGCTGCAATTAGCATAACAACACGTAAGAACTTCTATTAATCACACATGGACACTCCCACTTCTATAATCACACATGGACACTCCCACTTCTATTAATCACACATGGACACTCCCACTTCTATTAATCACACATGGACACTCCCACTTCTATTAATCACACATGGACACTCCCACTTCTATTAATCACACATGGACACTCCCACTTCTATAATCACACATGGACACTCCCACTTCTATTAATCACACATGGACACTCCCACTTCTATAATCACACACTCCCACTTCTATTAATCACACATGGACACTCCCACTTCTATTAATCACACATGGACACTCCCACTTCTATAATCACACATGGACACTCCCACTTCTATTAATCACACATGGACACTCCCACTTCTATAATCACACATGGACACTCCCACTTCTATAATCACACATGGACACTCCCACTTCTATAATCACATATGGACACTCCCACTTCTATAATCACACATGGACACTCCCACTTCTATTAATCACACATGGACACTCCCACTTCTATTAATCACACATGGACACTCCCACTTCTATAATCACACATGGACACTCCCACTTCTATTAATCACACATGGACACTCCCACTTCTATTAATCACACATGGACACTCCCACTTCTATTAACCTGTTATGGCTAGGGGGCAGTATTTTCACGGCTGGATAAAAAACATACCCGATTTAATCTGGTTACCACTCCTACCCAGTAACTAGAATATGCATATATTTATTACATATGGATAGAAAACACCCTAAAGTTTCTAAAACTATTTGAATGATGTCTGTGAGTATAACAGAACTCAAATGGCAGGTCAAAACCTGAGAGATTCCTTTACAGGAAGTGGCCTGTCTGACCATTTCTTGAACTTCTTTTCCATCTCTATCTTTTACTAAGGATCTCTGCTCTAACGTGACACTTCCTACGTCATCCATAGGCGCTCAGAGCCCGGGAAAAAACAGAATGTCGTCATCCCAGCCCCAGGCTGAAACACATTATCGCCTTTCTCAAGTGGCCGATCAAGGGACTCTGGGCTTAGGCGCGTGACCCGACCGCCCCCGCCTTTGTGATTTTTTCCTCTGTTTGCCGAAAAGGAGATTCCCTGTCGGAATATTATCGCTTTTCTACGAGAAAAATGGCGTAAAAATTGATTTTAAACAGCGGTTGACATACTTCGAAGTACGGTAATGGAATATTTTGAATTTTTTTGTCACGAATTGCGCCATGCGCACGACCCTTCTTTACCATTTCGGATAGTGTCTGGAACGCACGAACAAAACGCCGCTATTCGGATATAACGATGGATTATTTTGGACCAAACCAACATTTGTTATTGAAGTAGCAGTCCTGGGAGTGCATTCTGACGAAGACAACAAAATTAATGAAACTTTTATAATAGTAAAGCTGATATTGGTGAGTGCTAAACTTGCCGGGTGTCTAAATAGCTAGCCCGTGATGCCTGGGCGATGTACTTAGAATATTGCAAAATGTGCTTTCACCAAAAAGCTATTTTAAAATCGGACATATCGAGTGCATAGAGGAGGTCTGTATCTATAATTCTTAAAATAATTGTTATGCTTTTTGTGAACGTTTATCGTGAGTAATTTAGTAAAATGTTAGCAAATTCCCCGGAAGTTTGCGGGGGGTATGCTAGTTCTGAACGTCACATGCTAATGTAAAAAGCTGGTTTTTGATATAAATATGAACTTGATTGAACAAAACATGCATGTATTGTATAACATAATGTCCTAGGGTTGTCATCTGATGAAGATCATAAAAGGTTAGTGCTGCATTTAGCTGTCTTCTGGGTTTTTGTGACATTATATGCTAGCTTGAAAAATGGGTGTCTGATTATTTCTGGCTTGGTACTCTGCTGACATAATCTAATGTTTTGCTTTCGTTGTAAAGCCTTTTTGAAATCGGACAGTGTGGTTAGATAAAGGAGAGTCTTATCTTTAAAATGCTGTGAAATAGTCATATGTTTGAAAAATTGAAGTTTTTGTATTTTAGAGGAGTTTGTATTTCGCGCCACGCCCATCATTGGATATTGGAGCAGGTGTTCCGCTAGCGGAACGTCTAGATGTAAGAGGTTAATTAATCACACATGGACACTCCCACTTCTATTAATCACACATGGACACTCCCACTTCTATAATCACACATGGACACTCCCATATGAATAGAATGCTTGAGGAAAGGCAGAGAGGGATAAAGAAAGAAAGACAAAAAGAAAGACAGAAAGAAAGAAAGAAATAGAGAGAAAGACAATGAAAACAAAAGAAAGAAAGAAGGATGATGTGGGAAATGGTTGTTGGGGCTCAAAACAATAATCATGTCAAATAAGTCGTTGTTTTGTGATATCATTGAGGACGGTGTAATCAAATAACGGTAACTCTACAAATGTATACGTCCTAGTTATCAGATCTAAATGTTGTGGAACTTATATGATTAAATATGAAACTATTTGTGAGATGATGAAATGTGATTTTAGCCTTCTAAATGAGAATTATTTTTCATGTAAAGTTTTACCCAGTCAGTAACCACGCCCACGTGAGCACAGACATTATGCCAAAAGCAGGGAACGCCCCTTCCCCCCCAGAGTGTTTATAAAGGACTCCTAAATAATTAACATGTTAGACCAGCATGACCAACAGCTTGAGCTGAACGGTACAAAATGGTTAGAAACTCAACAGAGAAGAAGAAAATCTCTATAGACCAAAACATGCCGGATTGCTACTGGCATGGACAGTGGTCTTAGCTGTACGCTGAATAATCAACCATTTAGACCAGTACATGGCCGGGTTGTGTGGTGGATGAATCAGAATTAGTTGGGTAACATAGATAATTAACCTGTTGGGTCTAGGGGGCAGCATTTGCACGTCTGGATAAAAAAAATGTACCCGATTTAATCTGGTTACTAATCCTACCCAGTAACTAGAATATGCATATACTTATTATATATGGATAGAAAACACTCTAAAGTTTCCAAAACTGTTTGAATGGTGTCTGTGAGTATAACAGAACTCATTTGGCAGGCAAAACCCTGAGACATTTTCTGACAGGAAGTGGATACCTGATGTGTTGTATTGACTTTAAAGCTATCCCATTGAAAGACACAGGGGTTTAGGAATATTTTGGCACTTCCTATTGCTTCCACTAGATGTCACCAGCCTTTACAAAGTGTTTTGAGTCTTCTGGAGGGAGATCTGACCGAACAAGAGCCATGGAACGGTGATGTCCCATTAGACACCTGGCGCGCTACTTCATGTTGGGTACCCTCGTTCCAATACGTTATAAAAGGCTATGCATTCGTCCACCTTGAATATTATTCATGTTCTGGTTAAAAAGGCCCTAATGATTTATGCTATACAACGTTTGACATGTTTGAACGAACGGAAATATATTTTTCCCCTCGTTCATGACGAGAAGTCCGGCTGGCTTACATCATGTGCTAACGAGACGGAGATTTTTGGACATAAATGATGAGCTTTTTTGAACAAAACTACATTCGTTATGGACCTGTGATACCTGGAAGTGACATCTGATGAAGAGAATCAAAGGTAATGGATTATTTACATAGTATTTTCGATTTTAGATCTCCCCAACATGACGTCTAGTCTGTATCGCAACGCGTATTTTTCTGGGCACAGTGCTCAGATTATTGCAAAGTGTGATTTCCCAGTAAGGTTATTTTTAAATCTGGCAAGTTGATTGCGTTCAAAAGATGTAAATCTATAATTCTTTAAATGACAATATAATATTTTAACAATGTTTTCTAATTTTAATTATTTAATTTCTGACGCTGACTTGACTGCCGGTTATTGGAGGGAAACGATTTCCTCAACATCAATGCCATAGTAAAACGCTGTTTTTGTATATAAATATGAACTTGATAGAACTAAAAATGCATGCATTGTCTAACATAATGTCCTAGGAGTGTCATCTGATGGAGATTGTAAAAGGTTAGTGTATCATTTTAGCTGGTTTTATGGTTTTGGTGACCCTGTCTTTGACTTGACAAAACATTACACACAACTCTTGTAAATGTACTGTCCTAACATACTCTAAATTTATGCTTTCGCCGTAAAACCTTTTTGAAATCGTAAAACGTGGTTAGATTAAGGAGATGTTTATCTTTCAAATGGTGTAACATAGTTGTATTTTTGAAAAATTTGAATTTTGACATTTATTTGGATTCAAATTTGCCGCTCTTGAAATGCACCTGCTGTTGATGGAGTGCACCACAGGTGGCACGCTAGCGTCCCACCTAGCCCCAAGAGGTTAAGATGTTTTATTTGTATAATATGCTTATGTGAGATACTTGTCATTAGGATGGCGTGCCCTTTGGACTCTGGTGTTGACAGTTGTACTTTTCCCTTAGCTAGGGCTCAGTCACTTGGGGCCCAGAGAGGGGAGAAGTCAGAATGAAACATTGTCTTCATATGTGAATGTGTCTTTACCTATTCTTAAACCATGTGAAGGGATGGCGTGATTAATGGGGAACCAATTACTTGTCTCCACTATGTTTGTGCGCAAGTCACTCCCTCCTTTTCTATGTTGTGAGGAGGTGTATGGCAGTGTCTGGAACCATTGTATGTCCTCTCTCTAGATCTTGCACTTATCCTGGGATAGTGTATAACCTGGAGGCTCACTCCCCTCAGTGAGCTTGTCCAGGAGTGGGGTCAAGAAGGGGTTTTCCTTTAGATGGGAGTATTTAGAGTTGACAATTGATATATGCCATTGGATGAGTTGGTGTTTTTGTGCTATGAAGTACCAGGAACGAGATTAGAACCTCGTCATAGGGACCAAACTGAACGATAATTTATAGCGAATGTTATCTGGCTATGGGATACTCGTCTCTCAAGTAAAAGTCTTTCTTTGTGAACCGTTCCTAAATATCTGTGGTTTGTCGTGTCAAAGGGGGGTGGATCTTTGCTATAAAGATCTCAGTAGCCATTGTGTTGACACTCTCAACGGTTCATTAGAAATGGTGAATCGTTTAAAGTCAAGTGCTATTGCAAAGCTCTTAATTAAAGATGTAGTTTAAGTATAACTCTGACTGGTGTGTGAAGTTGGTCTCTCCTCATTTGGTAATCCAGAAATTAGCCACCACAGTTGCTACTGGCGTGTAAAATGGTTAGACTCTCAAACTCTCGAGTGAAGAAGATAAAGGCTACAGAGGAACATTCAGTCTGCAGCTGTTTAAGTACTCTAGTCTAGTAAACTCGACCGAGGACCACCACGTGTGTACCTTTTGAAGGATGCAGTCTAATGGAGACGAGAGGGGAAGAACATCAACCTTCCACCACCGTGTGGTGTGATGTATCCATTCTAACAGACACTTCCAGAGCAAAGGGAAATCCACTACAACTAATAAGGACATGGTGACCTCTGGTGGACAACCAGAGACTTACACAACCAGAGACTTTCTGTCGAACTATTCGTCACAGACGGATTGGGCGATTTCAACAAAGAGACGGCAAAGACATGCAAGCGTAAATATGTACTTTGCATTTCTAAATCCGAATGAGCGGTGGTTGGGGGTATTATTCAACTGTATATACGATAGTTGAATTCCTTTGTTGCTCTTTCTTTCCCCACCCCTTTTCATTGAGTACCAAGATGTTGTATCGGGTTAGTCCACTAGGGACCTTTCATTGTGTAACAAGTTGTCATATCGGGTTAGTCCACTAGGGACTTTTCATTGTGTAACAAGCCGTGATATCGGGTTAGTCCACTAGGGACCTTTCATTGTGTAACAAGCCGTCATATCGGGTTAGTCCACTAGGGACCTTTCATTGTGTCATATCGGGTTAGTCCACTAGGGACTTTTCATTGTGTAACAAGCCGTCATATCGGGTTAGTCCACTAGGGGCTTTTCATTGTGTAACAAGCCATCATATCGGGTTAGTCCACTTGGGACCTTTCATTGTGTCATATCGGGTTAATCCACTAGGGACCTTTCATTGTGTCATATCGGGTTAGTCCACTAGGGACTTTTCATTGTGTAACAAGATGTCGTATAAGGTTAGTCCACTAGGGACCTTTCATTGTGTCATATCGGGTTAGTCCACTAGGGACCTTTCATTGTGTCATATTGGGTTAGTCCACTAGGGACTTTTCATTGTGTACCAAGATGTCGTATCAGGTTAGTCCACTAGGGACTTTTCATTGCACCATGTTAGTAATCAGTGTATAATCTATCCTGTGTGTCTGTGTGTTTATGTAATTCTGTGTGATTATTTAGTTATTTAGTAAATAAATAATTCAGCCAATTTGTGTATCGCTGATTCATCATGGAGACTAGGGTTCGTGCAGATTTAGAGAATATTACGATGTTCAGAATGAGACTGAAATAGGAGCAAATTATGGTATATCAACATATTCAGATTTTTGGTGGGTTAATTCGGGAAACTGTAACTTGTTAAAATAAACTTTTTCCGTGGTGCCCCAAATTACTACTTAATTAATTGTTATATGATTCATTTAATCGCGTAATAATTGAACGTGGTATGTAACTATTGGATGAATAGCCATCATCGCATTAACCTCTTACATCTAGACGTTCCACTAGCGGAACACCTGCTCCAATATCCAATGATAGGCGTGGCGCGAATTACAAATTCCTCAAAAATACAAAAACTTCCATTTTTCAAACATATGACTATTTCACAGCATTTTAAAGACAAGACTCTCCTTTATCTAACCACATTGTCCGATTTCAAAAAGGCTTTACAGCGAAAGCAAAACATTAGATTATGTCAGCAGAGTACCAAGCCAGAAATAATCAGACACCCATTTTTCAAGCTAGCATATAATGTCACAAAAAACAAAACCACAGCTAAATGCAGCACTAACCTTTGATGATCTTCATCAGATGACAACCCTAGGACATTATGTTATACAATGCATGCATGTTTTGTTCAATCAAGTTCATATTTATATCAAAAACCAGCTTTTTACATTAGCATGTGACGTTCAGAACTAGCATACCCCCCGCAAACATCCGGTGAATTTACTAAATTACTCACGATAAACGTTCACAAAAAACATAACAATTATTTTAAGAATTATAGATACAGAACTCCTCTATGCACTCGATATGTCCGATTTTAAAATAGCTTTTCGGTGAAAGCACATTTTGCAATATTCTCAGTAGATAGCCCAGCCATCACGGCTAGCCATTTAGACACCGACCAAGTTTAGCCCTGATCAAACTCCGATTTACTATTACAAAAGTTTCATTACCTTTGTTGTCTTCATCAGAATGCACTCCCAGGACTGCTACTTCAATAACAAATGTTGGTTTGGTCCAAAATAATCCATCGTTATATCCGAATAGCGGCGTTTTGTTCTTGCGTTCCAGACACTATCCGAAATGGTAAAGAAGGGTCGCGCGCATGGCGCAATTCGTGACAAAAAAATTCTAAATATTCCATTACCGTACTTCGAAGCATGTCAACCACAGTTTAAAATCAATTTTTATGCCATTTTTCTCGTAGAAAAGCGATAATATTCCGACCGGGAATCTCCTTTTCGGCAAACAGAGGAAAAATCACAAAGACGGGGGCGGCCAGGTCACGCGCCTAAGCCCAGAGTCCCTTGATCGGCCACTTGAGAAAGGCGATAATGTGTTTCAGCCTGGGGCTGGGATGACGACATTCAGGTGTTTCCCGGGCTCTGAGCGCCTATGGACGACGTAGGAAGTGTCACGTTAGAGCAGAGATCCTTAGTAAAAGATAGAGATGGCAAAGAAGTTCCAGAAATGGTCAGACAGGCCACTTCCTGTAAAGGAATCTCTCAGGTTTTGACCTGCCATTTGA
>NC_059467.1:53648986-53663986 GCF_905237065.1 Salmo salar | reverse complement strand
TCTACATACTGCTGTCTGGTAATGAACCAGCAACACAACACAGACCTGGTAATGAACCAGCAACACAACACAGACCTGGTAATGAGCCAGCAACACAGACCTGGTAATGAACCAGCAACACAGACCTGGTAATGAACCAGCAACACAACACAGACCTGGTAATGAACCAGCAACACAACACAGACCTGGTAATGAACCAGCAACACAACACAGACCTGGTAATGAACCAGCAACACAGACCTGGTAATGAACCAGCAACACAGACCTGGTAATGAACCAGCAACACAACACAGACCTGGTAATGAGCCAGCAACACAGACCTGGTAATGAACCAGCAACACAGACCTGGTAATGAACCAGCAACACAACACAGACCTGGTAATGAACCAGCAACACAACACAGACCTGGTAATGAGCCAGCAACACAGACCTGGTAATGAACCAGCAACACAACACAGACCTGGTAATGAGCCAGCAACACAGACCTGGTAATGAACCAGCAACACAACACAGACCTGGTAATGAGCCAGCAACACAGACCTGGTAATGAACCAGCAACACAGACCTGGTAATGAACCAGCAACACAACACAGACCTGGTAATGAACCAGCAACACAACACAGACCTGGTAATGAGCCAGCAACACAACACAGACCTGGTAATGAACCAGCAACACAGACCTGGTAATGAACCAGCAACACAGACCTGGTAATGAGCCAGCAACACAGACCTGGTAATGAACCAGCAACACAGACCTGGTAATGAACCAGCAACACAACACAGACCTGGTAATGAACCAGCAACACAACACAGACCTGGTAATGAGCCAGCAACACAGACCTGGTAATGAACCAGCAACACAACACAGACCTGGTAATGAACCAGCAACACAGACCTGGTAATGAGCCAGCAACACAACACAGACCTGGTAATGAACCAGCAACACAGACCTGGTAATGTACCAGCAACACAGACCTGGTAATGAGCCAGCAACACAACACAGACCTGGTAATGAACCAGCAACACAGACCTGGTAATGAGCCAGCAACACAACACAGACCTGGTAATGAACCAGCAACACAGACCTGGTAATGAACCAGCAACACAGACCTGGTAATGAGCCAGCAACACTTACCAACACAGACCTGGTAATGAACCAGCACACAACACAGACCTGGTAATGAACCAGCAACACAGACCTGGTAATGAGCCAGCAACACAGACCTGGTAATGAACCAGCAACACAACACAGACCTGGTAATGAACCAGCAACACAGACCTGGTAATGAGCCAGCAACACAACACAGACCTGGTAATGAACCAGCAACACGTATGTCAGCAACACAGACCTGGTAATGAGCCAGCAACACAACACAGACCTGGTAATGAACCAGCAACACAGACCTGGTAATGAGCCAGCAACACAACACAGACCTGGTAATGAACCAGCAACACAGACCTGGTAATGAACCAGCAACACAGACCTGGTAATGAGCCAGCAACACAACACAGACCTGGTAATGAACCAGCAACACAGACCTGGTAATGAACCAGCAACACAGACCTGGTAATGAACCAGCAACACAGACCTGGTAATGAACCAGCAACACAGACCTGGTAATGAACCAGCAACACAACACAGACCTGGTAATGAACCAGACCAACACAACACAGGAACTCTGAGTTATATAGAACCACCACACAACACAGACCTGGTAAGAACCGAGTCAACACAGACCTGGTAACAACAACAGCAGAACCTGAGTCTAATCAGACCCACTCTACAACAGCAGACCTGAGCTAATCAGACCCACTCTCTACAACACAGCAGAACTCTGAGTCTATATCAGACCCACTCTCTACAACACAGCAGAACTCTGAGTCTATATCAGACCCACTCTCCGCGGGGTTCGGATGAAAGCAGATGTTTCAGTTTTTTAGGTATACAGTGAACACAGAACTTGTGTTTACCCTGAGAAATGGATGTGTGTGGGGACAGATCTCAGGGGCATCTTTTCAATATCTGATCCACTAGGTTCCTTTACGTGGGACATCAACCCACTGCTTTAACCTCGAGAGGCGGCTGGGCTCCGGCGTCGACGTGGCTGATCAACGTGGGTTGTGTTATCGAGGTGGTTATGAGTGATGAGGAACTAGATGTCTTGATGAATTCCTTCAACAGTATTTCCCTAAAAGCAGGGGGTGTGAATATTAAATCGTGCAGTGTTTTCCTACGGCTGTTACTTCAAAGTAATTGGGGTGTAGTGGGGGTTTTGGAAAAATCACCAGGTTTTTTTTTTCCCCAGAAATCCCGGTTGGAAGATTCCCGGGAATCAAAAGGGAATAAGCAGGAGACAGGGAATCCTCCCACCAGCATTTTGGGGAAGTTTGATTTTTTTCGCAAAACCTATTGGTGTGTTACTATGGTTACTTGACGACACAGCCAGGGAAATGTCTAAACAGTAAACCATGCACAGTGTGTTTCCCCCCTACTGCTACTGAGGGAGACTGAAAGGAAAGGGCTCCCTCCATCTCTCTCTCCCTCCTTCTCTCTCCATCTCTCTCCCTCCATCTCTCTCTCTCCATCTCTCTCTCTCCATCTCTCTCCCTCCATCTCTCTCCATCTCTCTCCCTCCTTCTCTCTCCATCTCTCTCCCTCCATCTCTCTCTCCATCTCTCTCTCTCCATCTCTCTCTCTCCATCTCTCTCTCTCCATCTCTCTCCCTCCATCTCTCTCCATCTCTCTCCCTCCTTCTCTCTCTCCATCGCTCTCCCTCCATCTCTCTCCATCTCTCTCCCTCCTTCTCTCTCTCCATCGCTCTCCCTCCATCTCTCTCCCTCCATCTCTCTCTCCATCTCTCTCTCTCCATCTCTCTCTCTCCATCTCTCTCTCTCCATCTCTCTCCCTCCATCTCTCTCTCCCTCCTCCTCTCCCTCCTTCTCTCTCCCTCCTTCTCTCTCTCTCCTTCTCTCTCCTTCTCTCTCCCTCCTTCTCTCTCCCTCCTTCTCTCTCCCTCCTCTCTCCTCTCTCTCCATCTCTCTCTCACCATCTCTCTCTCCTTCTCTCTCTCCCTCCTTCTCTCTCTCCATCTCTCCCTCCTTCTCTCTCTCTCCTCTCTCTCCATCTCTCTCTCCCTCCTTCTCTCTCTCCTTCTCTCTCTCTCCTTCTCTCTATCTCTCTCTCCCTCCTCTCTCTCCATCTCTCTCTCCATCGCTCTCCCTCCATTTCTCTCCCTCCATCTCTCTCCGTCCTTCTCTCTCTCCATCTCTCTCTCTCCCTCCATCTCTCTCCCTCCTCTCTCTCTCCTCTCTCCCTCCATCTCTCTCTCCATCTCTCTCTCTCTCTCTCTCTCCATCTCTCTCCCTCCCTCCCTCCTTCTCTCTCTCCATCTCTCCCCCTCCTCTCTCTCTTCATCTCTCTCTCTATCTCTCTCCCTCCCTCCCTCCCTCCATCTCTCTCCCTCCATCTCTCTCCCTCCATCTCTCTCCCTCCATCTCTCTCTCTCCATCTCTCTCTAAGTGCCAACAGCTCATTAGGTAAGCATAGAGAGACAGCCACCTCTTCCTCCCTCTAGGGTGTCAGCCAGTCCTCTTCCACAGAAGACAGCTGAGGAGAGAGCAGAGCTGCTACTGTGCAAGTCAACAATTAACCTTTCAGTCAGGAAGCAGGAGCAAGGGGGGGGGCAGTAAAAAGACCCAGCCTATTAAAACAATTGGAGGCCCCTCACCCTTCGATGTTGCGAGCCAAAAAAATGTTGTGAAAATGTACTGCTCATATAATAAAATAGGTCCTACTAGACATTATTCTTCATGATCAGACCGGATTCTTATTTCAACTCCTATAATAATCTACAATAATAACAGTATTACCACCATAGTACTACTGCCTGGTATGCTCTCTCTCTCTCTCTCTCTCTCTCTCTCTCTCTCTCTCTCTCTCCCCATCTCTCTCCCTCTAACCCCTCCTCTCTCTCTCCTCTCTCTCCCTCTAACCCCCCTTCTCTCTCTCCATCTCTCTCCCCCGAACCCCCCTTCTCTCTCTCCATCTCTCTCCCCCGAACCCCTCTTCTCTCTCTCCCTCTAACCCCCCTCTTCATCTGTCTCCATCTAACCCCCCTTCTCTCCCCACCTCTCTCTCCATCCCACCCCATCTCTTTCTCCATCACTCTCCCTCTAACCCCTCTTCCCTCTCCCCATCTAATCCCCCTTCTCTCCCCAACTAACCCCGCTTCTCTCCCCATCTCTCTCTCCATCCCTCTCCATCTAACCCCCCTTCTCTCTCTCCATCTCTCTCCCTTGAACCCCTCCTCTCTCTCCATCTCTCTCTTCCCATCTAACCCCCCTTCTCTCCCCAACTAACCCCGCTTCTCTCCCCATCTCTCTCTCCATCCCTCTCCCCATCTCTCCCCATCTCTCTCTCCATCCCTCTCCCCATCTAACCCCCCCTTCTCTCCCATCTCTCTCTCCCTCTAACCCCTCTCCCCTCTCCCCATCTAACCCCCCTTCTCTCCCCATCTCTCTCTCCCTCTAACCCCCCTTCTCTCCCCATCTCTCTCTCCCTCTAACCCCCTTCTCTCCCCATCTCTCTCTCCCTCTAACCCCCCTTCTCTCCCCAAGTCCAATCTCTCTCCCCCTCTAACTCCCCATCTCTCTCTCTCCATATCTCGCTCCCCCCCCTCTCTCTCTCCATCTCTCTCCCCCTCTAACCCCCCACCTCTCTCTCTCCATATCTCTCTCCCCTTCTAACCCCCCACCTCTCTCTCTCCCCTCTAACCCCCCACCTCTCTCTCTCCATATCTCTCTCCCCTTCTAACCCCCCACCTCTCTCTCTCCCCCTCTAACCCCCCACCTCTCTCTCCATATCTCGCTCCCCCCCTCTCTCTCTCCATCTCTCTCCCCCTCTAACCCCCCCACCTCTCTCTCTCCATATCTCTCTCCCCTTCTAACCCCCCACCTCTCTCTCTCCCCCTCTAACCCACCACCTCTCTCTCCATATCTCTCTCCACCCTTTGAATATCTCATGGTGTGTAAAGAAGTCACGGTTCAATTTGTCTGGATTTAATAATGCACAGACTAGAGCCCAGTCCAAAAATACACTCACAACAGAAATAGCAATCTACCCATAAATAAAACACCTATCCTGGGCTACAGTCCACTCTCCACCAACGGGCTTCACCATAGGCTAACCCATCTCTGAACAGCCACGCTAACCCGTCTCTGAACAGCCACGCTAACCCGTCTCTGAACAGCCAGCCACGCTAACCCGTCTCTGAACAGCCAGCCACGCTAACCCGTCTCTGAACAGCCAGCCACGCTAACCCGTCTCTGAACAGCCAGCCACGCTAACCCGTCTCTGAACAGCCAGCCACGCTAACCCGTCTCTGAACAGCCACGCTAACCCGTCTCTGAACAGCCACGCTAACCCGTCTCTGAACAGCCAGCCACGCTAACCCGTCTCTGAACAGCCAGCCACGCTAACCCGTCTCTGAACAGCCACGCTAACCCGTCTCTGAACAGCCACGCTAACCCGTCTCTGAACAGCCACGCTAACCCGTCTCTGAACAGTCACGCTAACCCGTCTCTGAACAGCCAGCCACGCTAACCCGTCTCTGAACAGCCAGCCACGCTAACCCGTCTCTGAACAGCCAGCCACGCTAACCCGTCTCTGAACAGCCAGCCACGCTAACCCGTCTCTGAACAGCCACGCTAACCCGTCTCTGAACAGCCACGTTAACCCGTCTCTGAACAGCCAGCCACGCTAACCCGTCTCTGAACAGCCACGCTAACCCGTCTCTGAACAGCCACGCTAACCCGTCTCTGAACAGCCACGCTAACCCGTCTCTGAACAGCCAGCCACGCTAACCCGTCTCTGAACAGCCACGCTAACCCGTCTCTGAACAGCCACGCTAACCCGTCTCTGAACAGCCACGCTAACCCGTCTCTGAACAGCCACGCTAACCCGGCATGTTTATTTCCTGAGGAGGCCGGATTCACAGCTTTATCATTCTCACCTATCACCTCACAGCTCCATCATTCTTAAATGGAAGACGTTTGGAACCACCAAGACTCTTCCTAGAGCTGGCCGCCCGGCCAAACAGTGCAATCGGGGGAGAAGGGCCTTGGTCAGGGAGGTGACCAAGAACCCAATGGTCACTCTGACAGAGCTCCAGAGTTCCTCTGTGGAGATGGGAGAACCTTCCAGAAGGACAACCATCTCTGCAGCACTCCACCAATCAGGCCTTTATGGTAGAGTGGCCAGACGGAAGCCACTCCTCAGTAAAAAGCACATGACAGCCCTCTTGGAGTTTGCCAAAAGGTACCTAAAGGACTCTCAGACCATGAGAAACAAGATTCTCTGGTCTGATGAAACCAAGACTGAACTCTTTGGCCTGAATGCCAAGCGTCACATCTGGAGGAAACCTGGCACCATCCCTACGGTGAAGCATGGTGGTGGCACCATACCTACGGTGAAGCACGGTGGTGGCAGCATCACTACGGTGAAGCACAGTGGTGGCAGCATCACTACGGTGAAGCACGGTGGTGGCAGCATTAACTACATGTTGTTTTCTGTCTACCATGGTGACAAACACAAGGCTGCACCAACATGGCACCCTATTCCCTACACCATATATAGAGCACTGCCGGCCCTGGTCTAAAGTAGTGCACTATATAGGGAATAGGGTGTCATAGGGCTCTGGTCTAAAGTAGTGCACTATGTAGGGAATAGGGTGCCATAGGGCTCTGGTCTAAAGTAGTGCACTATATAGGGAATAGGGTGCCATTTGGGATGCTGACAAACACAAGTCTTCACTCAACATAATGTAATCTCTTTAGGTTTAAATGCAGACAAACATGTCCATCTGTCACTGAGGACCACAGAACATCATGGTGATGGACATGTCCATCTGTCACTGAGGACCACAGAACATGTCCATCTGTCACTGAGGACCATAGGACATGTCCATCTGTCACTGAGGACCATAGGACATGTCCATCTGTCACTGAGGACCATAGGACATGTCCATCTGTCACTGAGGACCACAGAACATGTCCATCTGTCACTGAGGACCATAGGACATGTTCATCTGTCACTGAGCACCACGGGACATGTCCATCTGTCACTGAGGACCACGGAACATCATGGTGATGGACATGTCCATCTGTCACTGAGGACCACAGGACATGTCCATCTGTCACTGAGGACCATAGGACATGTCCATCTGTCACTGAGGACCACAGAACATGTCCATCTGTCACTGAGGACCACAGGACATGTCCATCTGTCACTGAGGACCACAGGACATGTCCATCTGTCACCATGGTGCTTCATCACATGGATTTCTGTACTCAATTAAATTCCATTATCAGAGTGAGATTCCCTGAGTTAATTGAACTACTGTGTGTGTGTGTGTGTGTGTGTGTGTGTGTGTGTGTGTGTGTGTGTGTGTGTGTGTGTGTGTGTGTGTGTGTCTGTTAGACTTAGAGGCTTAATGGATGCTGATACAGAGTAGAGTTAATGAACATAACAGAATAAACAGCATGTTACGTTATCTCTCAGAGTAGAAACACACGCAGTGAGGAGTCGTTATCTCTCAGAGTAGAAACAGGCGCAGTGAGGAGTCATTATCTCTCAGAGTAGAAACACACGCAGTGAGGAGTCGTTATCTCTCAGAGTAGAAACACACACAGTGAATAACCTCTACATAGAGGAGTCATTACGTTATCTCTCAGAGTAGAAACACACGCAGTGAGGAGTCGTTATCTCTCAGAGTAGAAACAGGCGCAGTGAGGAGTCGTTATCTCTCAGAGTAGAAACAGGCGCAGTGAGGAGTCGTTATCTCTCAGAGTAGAAACAGGCGCAGTGAGGAGTCGTTACGTTATCTCTCAGAGTAGAAACAGGCACAGTGAGGAGTCGTTATCTCTCAGAGTAGAAACAGGCGCAGTGAGGAGTCATTATCTCTCAGAGTAGAAACACACGCAGTGAGGAGTCGTTACCTCTCAGAGTAGAAACAGGCGCAGTGAGGAGTCGTTACGTTATCTCTCAGAGTAGAAACAGGCGCAGTGAGGAGTCGTTATCTCTCAGAGTAGAAACAGGCGCAGTGAGGAGTCGTTACGTTATCTCTCAGAGTAGAAACAGGCACAGCCGGCCTTCTAATCGACCACATTATAAAGAACACAATGAACAGCTTGGTCAAATGAACTTACAACATGGAGGATTTAGGCTACATGGATGCTACATGAATAGCTCTGTAGAGATAGAGTCTGCAGAACAGAGACAGAGACATGAGGAGACAGTAACCTTTAGTAGAGATAGAGGCTGCAGAGCAGAGACAGGGACATTGACCTTTTTAATGAAATTGAAAAATGTACCATAAGGTGTAAAAAAATTACCTAACTACTCTCTCCCTCTCTCTCTCCCTCCCTCCCCCTCCCTCTCTCCCCATCTCCCCCTCTCCCTCCCTCTCTCCCTCCCCTCTCCCTCCCCTCCCTCTCTCCCCCCTCCCTCTCTCCCTCCCCTCCCTCTCTCCCCCTCTCCCTCCCTCTCTCTCTCTCCCTCTCTCTCCCTCCCCTCCCTCTCTCCCCTCTCCCTCCCCCTCCTCTCTCTCTCTCCCTCTCTCCCTCCCCTCCCTCCCTCCCCCTCTCTCTCTCTCCCCCTCTCCCCTCTCTCTCTCCCTCCCTCCCCCTCCCTCTCCCTCTCTCTCCCCCTCAGAGCATGCGACCATGATGAGTGTTCCTCAGCCTGACCCAGATGAGACGCCCCCCTCCACCATCACTCCTGTCACCACCCCCACCCTGAGCCCCGTCACAGACGACCTGGAGTGTAAGATCTGTTACCAGCGCTACAACGTCCACAACCGCAGGCCCAAGATCCTGGACTGTCTCCACCGGGCGTGTACCCGCTGCCTCAACAAGATCCTGGACATGGGAGACGTCTTAGGCTGCATTTCCTGTCCCTTCTGCCGACACGAAACAGAGGTCGGCGAATGCGAGGTGTCGGGACTCCCCGACGACTCTAACATCATATCCTGCCTGGCCGTCAGGGATAAGTCCTGGAGCTCCGACCACAGCAAAGAGGTGACGCTCACCCCCAAGAGCCTGTCGTCCACCTCCCCCTCGCACCACTCCTCCAACTGTCTGGTGATCACTACCATGCAGGTCCAGAGGGAGATGGGGTCCGGAGGCCGTGGCCCGGGCAGCTCAGACCACTACACAGAACCCAGCCTGGACTCCATCTCTGTTGGTTCTAACGGGCCGGAGGTTCAGGAAGCCCTGTCCAAGTTGTGTTCTCACGTCCCCAGGATTCTGGTGTGGCTCCTGGGGCTGTTCTACTTCGGATCCCTGCCCCTTGGCATCTACCTGCTGGTGATCCAGAGGGTGACGTTGGGTATAGTCTGTGTGAGCCTGGTACCGTCCAGTCTGACTGTTTGTCTGGTCTACGGGTTCTGCCAGTGTCTCTGCCAGGGTAGGTCTGACTGCTCGTCTAGGGGCTGACTGACTGACTCAACAGGGATACTGACTGATGCTGGGGGTTTGGAGGGAGGGAGGGAAAATACTGGACTGTTGGAGTCAACATGGAGTCCATTACTGTTCCAATCTAACGTCCAGCCGGGTTTGGAGGGAGGGAGGGAGGGAGGAGGGAGGGAGGGAGGGAGGGAGGGAGGGAGGGAGGGAGGGAGGGAGGGAGAATACTGGACTGTTGGAGTCAACATGGAGTCCATTACTGTTCCAATCTAACGTCCAGCCGGGTTTGGAGGGAGGGAGGGGAGGGAGGGAGGGAGGGAGGGAGGGAGGGAGGGAGGGAGGGAGGGAGGGAGGGAGGGAGGGAGGAGGGGGAGGGAAAATACTGGACTGTTGGAGTAAACATGGAGTCCATTACTGTCCCAATCTAACGTCCAGCCGGGTTTGGAGGGAGGGAGGGAGGGAGGAGGAGGGAGGGAGGGAGGGAGGGAGAATACTGGACTGTTGGAGTCAACATGGAGTCCATTACTGTCCCAATCTAACGTCCAGCCGGGTTTGGAGGGAGGGAGGGAGGGAGGGAGGGAGGAGGGAGGGAATACTGGACTGTTGGAGTCAACATGGAGTCCATTACTGTCCCAATCTAACGACCAGCCGGGTTTGGAGGGAAGGAGGGAGGGAGGGAGGGAGGGAGGGAGGGAGGGAGGGAGGGAGGGAGGGAGGGAGGGAGGGAGGGAGGAGGGAAAATACTGGACTGTTGGAGTCAACATGGAGTCCATTACTGTCCCAATCTAACGACCAGCCGGGTTTGGGAGGGAGGGAGGGAGGGAGGGAGGGAGGGAGGGAGGGAGGGAGGAGGGAGGGAGGGGGAAATACTGGACTGTTGGAGTCAACATGGAGTCCATTACTGTCCCAATCTAACGTCCAGCCGGGTTTGGAGGGAAGGAGGGAGGGAGGGAGGGAGGGAGGGAGGGAGGGAGGGAGGGAGGGAGGGAGGGAGGGAGGGAAAATACTGGACTGTTGGAGTAAACATGGAGTCCATTACTGTCCCAATCTAACGTCCAGCCGGGTTTGGAGGGAGGGAGGGAGGGAGGGAGGGAGGGAGGGAGGGAGGGAGGGAGGGAGGGAGAATACTGGACTGTTGGAGTCAACATGGAGTCCATTACTGTTCCAATCTAACGTCCAGCCGGGTTTGGAGGGAGGGAGGGAGGGAGGGAGGGAGGGAGGGGGGTAAAATACTGGACTGTTGGAGTCAACATGGAGTCCATTACTGTCCCAATCTAACGACCAGCCGGGTTTGGAGGGAAGGAGGGAGGGAGGGAGGGAGGGAGGGAGGGAGGGAGGGAGGGAGGGAGGGAGGGAGGGAGGGAGGGGGGAAATACTGGACTGTTGGAGTCAACATGGAGTCCATTACTGTCCCAATCTAACGACCAGCCGGGTTTGGAGGGGAGGGAGGGAGGGAGGGAGGGAGGGAGGGAGGGAGGGAGGGAGGGAGGGAAAATACTGGACTGTTGGAGTCAACATGGAGTCCATTACTGTCCCAATCTAACGTCCAGCCGGGTTTGGAGGGAAGGAGGGAGGGAGGGAGGGAGGGAGGGAGGGAGGAGGGAGGGAGGGAGGGAGGGAGGGAGGGAGGGAGGGAAAATACTGGACTGTTGGAGTCAACATGGAGTCCATTACTGTCCCAATCTAACGACCAGCCGGGTTTGGAGGGAGGGAGGGAGGGAGGGAGGGAGGGAGGGAGGGAGGGAGGGAGGGAGGAGGGAGGAGGAGGGAGGGAGGGAGGGAAAATACTGGACTGTTGGAGTAAACATGGAGTCCATTACTGTCCCAATCTAACGTCCAGCCGGGTTTGGAGGGAGGGAGGGAGGGAGGGAGGAGGAGGGAGGGAGGGAGGAGGGAGGGAGGGGAAATACTGGACTGTTGGAGTCAACATGGAGTCCATTACTGTCCCAATCTAACGACCAGCCGGGTTTGGAGGGAGGGAGGGAGGGAGGGAGGGAGGGAGGGAGGGAGGGACGGAGGGAGGGAGGGAGGGAGGGAGAATACTGGACTGTTGGAGTCAACATGGAGTCCATTACTGTTCCAATCTAACGTCCAGCCGGGTTTGGAGGGAGGGGGAGGGAGGGAGGGAAGGGAGGGAGGGAGGGAGGGAGGGAGGGAGAATACTGGACTGTTGGAGTCAACATGGAGTCCATTACTGTTCCAATCTAACGACCAGCCGGGTTTGGAGGGAGGGAGGGAGGGAGGAGGGAGGGAGGGAGGGAGGGAGGGAGGGAGGGGGGAGGGAGGGAAAATACTGGACTGTTGGAGTCAACATGGAGTCCATTACTGTCCCAATCTAACGACCAGCCGGGTTTGGAGGGAGGGAGGGAGGGAGGGAGGGAGGGAGGGAGGGAGACTGGACTGTTGGAGTAGGAGTATACGAACGACCAGCCGGTGGAGGGAGGGAGGGAGGAGGGAGGGAGGGAGGGAGGGAGGGAGGGAGGGAGGGAGGGAGGGAGGGAGAATACTGGACTGTTGGAGTCAACATGGAGTCCATTACTGTCCCAATCTAACGACCAGCCGGGTTTGGAGGGAGGGAGGGAGGGGGGAGGGAGGGAGGGAGGGAGGGAAAATACTGGACTGTTGGAGTCAACATGGAGTCCATTACTGTCCCAATCTAACGTCCAGCCGGGTTTGGAGGGAGGGAGGGAGGGAGGGAGGGAGGGAGGGAGGGAGGGAAAATACTAGACTGTTGGAGTCAACATGGCGTCCATTACTGTGTCAATCAGAACAAGGGGATTGACAATCTCTGTATTGAAAGCTGTTTGCTGAACTGTCCATACAGTCTATGGATGGAGAACTGGAGACAAATGGAGGGCTGGGTAGGATAACAATGGAGTGTTGTTGTCAAATCATAAAGCAGGTTTGGAAAACTGTCAATATGGATCAGAACCTTCCAGTCAATATGGCTCAGAGCCTTCCAGTCAATATGGCTCAGAACCTTCCAGTCAATATGGCTCAGAACCTTCCAGTCAATATGGATCAGAGCTTTCCAGTCAATATGGCTCAGAACCTTCCAGTCAATATGGCTCAGAACCTTCCAGTCAATATGGCTCAGAACCTTCCAGTCAATATGGATCAGAACCTTCCAGTCAATATGGCTCAGAACCTTCCAGTCAATATGGATCAGAACCTTCCAGTCAATATGGATCAGAACCTTCCAGTCAATATGGCTCAGAACCTTCCAGTCAATATGGATCAGATTGGTTTGGGTTGGTGAACTGAGCCTCAGAACCAGCTGGCTGACTGCTGTCCTGAGGCTCTATGGGGTTGGTTTGGGTTAGTGAACTGAGCCTCAGAACCAGCTGGCTGACTGCTGTCCTGAGGCTCTATGGGGTTGGTTTGGGTTTGTGAACTGAGCCTCAGAACCAGCTGGCTGAGGGCTGTCCTGAGGCTCTATGGGATAGGGTTTGGGTTAGTGAACTGGGCCTCAGAACCAGCTGGCTGACTGCTGTCCTGAGGCTCTATGGGGTTGGTTTGGGTTAGTGAACTGAGCCTCAGAACCAGCTGGCTGAGTGGACTCTTCAATTGTTTCATCTCAGTTCTTCTGTCTCTCTGATCAAACAGAACCATGAGGATCCCAGCTCTATGGGTCCAGTTCATGTTGCCAGTAACATGACGAACTGACTGACTATGAAATGGCCAACAACTTCACACAGGAGATAAGATACATCATTGAAATAAATGGAAAATTATGATTAAATAATGACTGTTTTTTGTTGGATCTTTCTTTCTTCAAAACAACACATTTAGCTGATCAATGATTGGAGTTATTTTCACCCAGATTCAACCAATCAGAAGCACCTTACTTCCATCAACAGATTAAAGTCATCAGGAATAACATCAACAAGCCTGTAATGAGAGGCCAGAGTAGAGGCCAGCCTCCTGCTAGAGGGTAGAGTCCATTCTCCTGCTACAGCCAGAGTAGAGTCCATTCTCCTGCTACAGCCAGAGTAGAGTCCAGCCTCCTGCTACAGCCAGAGTAGATTCCAGCCTCCTGCTACAGAGTAGAGTCCAGCCTCCTGCTACAGAGTAGAGGCCAGCCTCCTGCTACAGCCAGAGTAGAGTCCAGCCTCCTGCTACAGCCAGAGTAGAGTCCGGCCTCCTGCTACAGCCAGAGTAGAGTCCGGCCTCCTGCTACAGCCAGAGTAGAGTCCAGCCTCCTGCTACAGCCAGAGTAGAGTCCAGCCTCCTGCTACAGCCAGAGTAGAGGCCAGCCTCCTGCTACAGAGCAGAGGCCAGCCTCATTTAGCCAGAGTAGAGGACAGCCTCCTTTAGCCAGAGTAGAAGCCAGCCTCATGCTACAGCCAGAGTAGAGGTCAGCCTCCTGCTACAGCCAGAGCAGAGGCCAGCCTCCTGCTACAGCCAGAGCAGAGGCCAGACTCCTGCTACAGCCAGAGTAGAGGACAGCCTCCTGCTACAGAGTAGAGGCCAGACTCCTGCTACAGCCAGAGTAGAGGCCAGCCTCCTGCTACAGACAGAGGAGAGGCCAGTCTCCTGCTACAGCCAGAGTAGAGGCCAGCCTCCTGCTACAGCCAGAGTAGAGGCCAGCCTCCTGCTACAGCCAGAGTAGAGGCCATCCTCCTGCTACAGCCAGAGTAGAGGCCAGCCTCCTGCTACAGCCAGAGTGGAGGCCAGCCTCCTGCTACTGCCAGAGTAGAGGCCAGCCTCCTGCTACAGCCAGAGTAGAGGCCAGCCTCCTGCTACAGCCAGAGTAGAGGCCAGCCTCCTGCTACAGCCAGAGTAGAGGCCAGCCTACAAGCTACAGAGTAGAGGCCAGCAGAAACAGAATGATTTGGATTTAGCGGTGATGACACATGAACCTAGTTTTCATCGGAGGTGGTCCCTAACGGCACCCCATTCACTATAAAGTGCACTACTTCTGACCAGAGCCTTATGGGTCCTGGTAGTGCACTACATAGGGAATAGGGTGCCATTTGGGATGTAAGCTGACTGATCAGAGTGACTGGCAGCAGACATTATAGGATCAGGCTCTCACACTGTCTTCCTGTAAATGAAAAGCATGTTCATAACATGTCTATTAACAGATACCCAGGTCAACACTACTGTTCATAACATGTTTATTAACAGAGACCCAGGTAAACCCTACTGTTCATAACATGTTTATCAACAGATACCCAGGTCAACACTACTGTTCATAACATGTTTATTAACAGAGACCCAGGTAAACACTCCTGTTCATAACATGTCTATTAACAGAGACCCAGGTCAACACTACTGTTCATAACATGTTTATTAACAGAGACCCAGGTAAACCCTACTGTTCATAACATGTTTATCAACAGATACCCAGGTCAACACTACTGTTCATAACATGTTTATTAACAGAGACCCAGGTAAACCCTACTGTTCATAACATGTTTATTAACAGAGACCCAGGTAAACACTCCTGTTCATAACATGTTTATTAACAGAGACCCAGGTAAACACTCCTGTTCATAACATGTTTATTAACAGATACCCAGGTAAACACTCCTG